>NW_007728910.1:233383-270707 GCF_000696425.1 Galeopterus variegatus
TAAAAAATGGAAAAAAAAAAAAAAAAGATGTGACATTTTCTGTAGTATTATTTAAATCATTACAGTCCCATAATCATTTCTGAAAATAGAAAAAAAAATTAATTCTTACCTTTTTATTCATTTCTTTTTTTATCTACTAAATATATATTTATTAAACTTTTTGTGTGCTGGGTACTATGAAAGACACTGGGATTTCAAAAATATAACTTTCAAAAAGCTAAAATCCTGAATTTTGTATAATTACAAAATGAATACATGTAAAAAGTTATATTCAGCTTATTAATGAGGCAACTGTTGGAAAGCAATCCTTTCTCTATTATTCAGTATTCCTACACAGTGTGGGCCTCTTAAGCATTGAAACTGACATGCTATAATGATAGGAAATGTCTCCTTTTTTTCCCCCAAAACCATTTGTTCTTTACATTTAGGCGTATTCCTCATGAAGTTGCTTGTTTCCTTTAAGGTGGGAGTACCTGCTCCTATTCAAAGACGAATAAAATCTTTCTTATCTGTCCCAGAGCCCATTGTTTACTTTCCAAGGTAGAGACTTTCCCCTTCTCCAAGAGATTTGTTTATAGTAAAAGAGATTTGTTCTTAGTAAAAGATAATCAAGTAAAAAAATAATCTCTAGAGGGGCGGATAGGGTGGATGTTCCAGCTCCTATATAAATTCAAGATTCATAATTCTAGATTTCTCTCCTGTGGTACAACCCCCTGTACTCAGATGTATAACCATCTGACTTCTATCACATCACCCAGTAAGGTGTTGGGCATGAAGAACCAGTGTTACACTATCACTATAAATAACAAGGGCGTTATATTCCTATTCAGAGCCCAGTGTTTCTGCAAGTAAAGTAACATCTCAGATCCTTCACAGTTTCTAACTTAACAGGAAATAGTAAAATATTAAAAACTGGTTCAAAGGAGAACTTTAAAGATGGATGGATAGATAGATAGATAGGTGAATACAATCAGGAATGCTGAAAATAATTGCTTAATAGATGTGAAACTGGTTAATATCTTATATGGCAATAAAATGTAATGTTTTCGGTGTTATCTTTTCAATAAGGCATAAGCTTTCAGACAAGTTCTTTGCATTCCCATAGAAAAGAATCATTTGCATAACTGTAATTTAACTTCTGTACATACAAAGCTATAAAATTGCTTAGCCAGCAGAAAGAAAATCAACTAGACCCTCAAAGAGTCAGGTCGTCTTTGGAGGACCACTAGACAATGTGCAGCACTCCGATGCAAGGACATACTGTGACCTCTTTTGCCCATTTTCAAGTTTTAGACAATTTTTCCTAATAGGATAAAAGGAGTAAAAATAGGCATGGTCCTGACTTTCTAGAGTTTACAGTCTTGTAGAAGAGATTGATATTAATCAAAGAATCACAAAAACAGTTGAATAATTACAAACTGATTAATAAATTAAAGATGTGATACATGAGAACATATAATAGTGAACCTAACAGGGTTGAGGGTCAGAAAACAGCCCTTAGGGGCCGGCCCAGTGGCACACTCAGTAGAGTGCAGCGCTTGGGCGCGGCGGCGCTCCCGCTGAGGGTTCGGATCCCATATAGAAACCAGTCCGCTCACCGGTTGAGCGCAGTGCGGGCGTGACACCGAGGGTTGTGATCCCGTTACTGGTCACGAAAAAAGACAAAAAGGAAAAAAAAAAGAAAAGAAAACAGCCCTTAGCAAAACATATTGTCATAGACAAAATTTTTATATAAAATAATTACTTTTTAATTGTAATTTAATACAGATGGTACAAAATTTCAAGGAAACCAAGTGACATTCAGCAAAAGGTAATTCTTCCTCCCACTCCTAATCCCATCACCTTGTTCCTTTCCTTAAAAAAAAAAAAAAAAAAAACTAGCGTCAGCAGTTTCTGGTGTATTTTTCCACAAATACTATATACTATATGCAAGACACTGTTCTATCTTGCTTTTTTACTTAACCGTACTTTTTTATTTTTTTCACTACATATTAAGTTCCTCATACTTTTTGGCAACTAAAGACTGTTTAGTGAAAGGATGTACTGTAATTTATTTAACTAGTTGGATAAATTTTTAATTGAAAAAATATTTAAGAGTATGATACTGTTAACTAAAATGTATATATGTTACTCATTTCATATGTGTGATTCGTTTTTGCCCAGGTCGTAATTACCTATTATGTTTGTGAAAAGCGTACTGTGTTCATTTGATGAGATGTCAGCCCCAGTCTTGGCTCTGTCACCTACTAGTTGCCAGAACTTGAGCAAATTGCTTAAATTGAGTTGCCTGGAAAACTTGAATTAAAAATGTCTGCCCAATCTGGTTTGAACGGTTGCGGTAAAAACACATCAGTGGTTTTGAAGTTTGATGCATGCACCTCTGGGAGGCTCTAAGACATCATTTCCTTCTCACTTTCTACCACACACACATGTTAACCTGAGCATTTCAGCGCTTTAATCTGTTTATTTACATTAAGCTTTTAAGTAAGATTTTACCTAAGGACAGAGGGGGGAAAAGATTTGTTCTGCTTGTTTTTTTATTTGAAAAAAAATCTGGAAAATTATAAACTATAAAACAATGTATAAATATATTATTATCTTTATCAGGACAGAAAAAGAATCATAAAGAAAATTAGCAATTAGCATGCCTGCCAAGCTACAGAGACTGTAGGGATAGAACAACTAGGATAGCAAAACTCAACTTCCTTGCAGTAGTAGCCCTTCTTGGGATTGAGCCATCTGTAAAAGGTAATCTTCTATCAAAAGCAACTGAAAGAGATCATTTAGGGAAGAAAATAGCAGTAGGAAACTCAATCCTGGTTTGATTGCTTCAGAACAAAAGTTTGAGTGGAAAAGGTTTCAAATTAATGACTAAGTATGCAATTCACAATCAAAGTGTTAAGGACCTACACAGAATCCTTGAATGGGTATATTTTCAGTAGGCCTGATGTTTGAAATAGCACTCTACTCAACCTTTTCCTGGGAAAAGAGCATTTCATCACAAACACCAACCCATTGGCTTATAGTTTTGCAGAGAAATAGTCTCTTTTGAGTACAATACGTTATCTCATATTTTAGGACCCAATATTACTGTGTGATATAAAAGTTATAATATCAACACTTCATATTAGTATATAACACCACATGAAACACTTTCAATACACTACATTAAGTGACGACCAAGTACATAAAGAACACATAAATAAGTACACAAAAAATCTTCCTCACCTGAGTGCCAGCTATTCAGCAAAGAAAGTTATCCTGTGCCTTCTCTTATGTGCCAAACACTGTTAGGCACTAAAGATACGGAGATGAATGAAACACAGTGAGACCTCAAGGAGCTCAATCTTTGGGAGAGATAACCAAGCAGATGACTAGGAAGGGCATTCCAACCAGAAAGATTTGGTGGTGAAAATTATTAGAACTAACACAACTAAACTGCTTCAAGAGCAGGAGTCTAAACACGGACCAATAGTAGAATAAGCACCTGAAAACATTATAATGTCTGATTCAGCTCTCTTCTGGTTCCACTTTTCCCTTTGCAGTGAAGTTAATCTTTTAAACCTGCAGGCTAGCCATACTTTAGCTCCTGAAAAGGACTTAATTATCTTTTTACAGTTTTTTAAAATTATTTTTCATTTGTTATTAATAGTGTTAAAAAAACACGTTGGAAGTTTGTATGTTGTTGAGCTTTCCTTTAGCCCAAAGACTTTGCCCATTTATTCTCTTACTTTGTTTCTTGAGATGATAATATTCTCAAGCAATGACAGTTTTACCTTTTTTTTCCAATCTTCATACCTTTCATTTCACTTCTTTTTCTTATCAGAAGGACCAGAACCTATATTTTGATGGTAAACACTAGTAGAAATAGCAATTATCTTGTCTTATTCCTGAATTTAAGGGTAATACATACATTCTCAGTTGACCATTAAATATTACGTTTTCTTTTGATATTTGGTATCCCTTACTGAATGAATGAAGTTCTATTCTCCTCTTCGTTTGTTAAGTTTTTATTGCTAAAAGATTTATCCAAAGATGATGTTAAATTTTATCAAATACTTTTTTTTCTGCATATGGCTCTTCTTTATTAATCTCTAGGTAATGTGTAACATTATGTTGACAGATATCACAAAGCTGAACTACCATTTCATTCTGCACTAGAACAACTTGGTTATGAAGATTTTTGTAATATGTTGTTAGATTAAATTTCTTGGCCCACAATCTTATTTTCTTGTACTTTTTTCCCCCAGTTTTTATAACAAGGTAATAAAAATGAGTCAACTTTAGCTCTTTTTATATTTTGTGTTCATATTTTATAAGATATAGTTGGACTATTCTTTGAAAATTTGCAAAAATTTGCCTATAAACTTTGTGTATTTTGGGGGGGGCGAGTAGGTGGGGGAGGAGTTGTGATTAAAATTTGATTTCTCTAATCGTTATTGGTCCATGCTCATTTCCTATTTGTTCCTAAGTGAATTATGCTATTTTATCATTTTCCATAAACATGTTCATCTAATTTTACAATTTTTTTCATAAACCCTCTTTTTTTTCTCTAACCCATGATAAATCTGGCCCTTGTCTTAACATTTTGCACCCAAGCATTTAGCAATGTTGAACTCTGACTACTAACCAGTTCAGTTCTCTTCTTACCTATGGTCAATATTAACCATGCTTTGTTCACTGTCCCCCAACAGTGTTATGACACACTTTTTCTAAGCCTGTCAAGGAATTTCATATAACCCGACTGTTGTGCTATGATTTGTAATAAGAGAGCTTGCTTACAGAGATTTTTAGTCTTCAGCTACCAAAAGAAGCAGCGTGGCTTCAGCACAAGAGAAAATTATTTCTCCCCACTTCTACGTGTTGCATTTGCAATGGCTTATTTATTCTTGTAAGGCAGGCCAAAGGGAAAGTCACATATTTTACCAATAAAATGTAGATATGCAGCCAAACTATGCTTTATGTGCTTTATTTTGAATTTTACTTTGAATTTTATGAAGAACAGGGAGGTTCTTAACTACTTTTGGGGAACTCAAGAAGAACATGCCCTTGTATGACACAGTTAAAAAGAATTATGACCCTAAAGGAATGTAATCTACAAGAACACACTATAAAAGTTCTAAACCGGACCCAGAGAGAAGCATTTTACTTAGAATATTTAGTCCACAGAAACATAAAACCAGGACAAACAATAAACATGTGCCTAGATGTTATCGGGCAAGAGGCCCTTTTTTCTTCTTGGAAACAAACAAACAAAACAAAACAAAAATTCTGCCTGATTCATGAACTGCACGTCCGCCAGCTTCAAAACCCCAATCACTCCTCTTTGCCTCATATAGGGTCTCCTGGTCTTTCTTCCTTGCTTTGGCACTCGCTTCCCTTCCTAACTCTCCACCTTCCTTCTTGGCATAATTTATTGTGATTTCAACATTCACTTTCAACACTTCTTAGATTCTTGATATTTTTAGCTCTAATTGTTTTTTTTTTCTCAGACTCACCTAAGCCGTGTAACTCAGAGCCATACTCCGTCATCATGAAAGTCTGTGCAGGGCTGAAAGGAACTTTCTTTCTACCCCCTGAAGTTTAATAATTTGAGTCTATAAGACAAACTGACAATTGACAGACTAACAATAGAAAAGGCATACACATTTATTTCCATGCACACAAAGTATGAAACTCAAAGAAGAGCCAGATGGTTGAAGCTTAAACACCGTCTTCATAGAGGAGAGGCAAGTGGGGGTGTAGGCAATTTTAGACGAAGAGTAAATGATTTTTAGTGGAGATGAATGACCATGAAGAACAGACTATAGTGGGCCAGCCTGGTAGCGCACTGGATAGTGCGCCGCTTGGGAAGCGTGGCGGCGCTCCCGCCCGAGGGTTCGGATCCCACATACAGACCGGTTCCCGCTCACTGGCTGAGTGAGGCGCGGGAGCAACGCCGAGGGTTGCAATCCCGTCGCCGGTCTCCAGTCCGGTACGGGGGCAACACTGAGGGTTGCGATCTGTTGCCGGACACGGAAAAAGACAAAAAGACAAAAAAAAAAAGAACAGACCATAGATTGGGACAAAGTTTGTCAGGGCTTTGGGTGTAGTGTCACCTCCAGTCTTTCTTCCTGTGAGTTAATTGTCTCTATTTGATGAGATTATAGGAAGGAGAGCCCGAGACAATCATATTCCATCTGGAGGAACTTTCTTTAGTTAGAAAAGGGAACTTCAGAGAAAGCCCCTCCTGTTCTTTGGGAGAGGAATATGGGCAAGAAACAGGGGGAGAGGAGAAGGTCAAAGAGACCTCAGTTCTGAGGCTGCTTCTTTAGTTCAAAGTACTCAGCATGCCAAAGCACCATGCTACGGGGTATCATTTTCTGAGCCCCAACACTGCATATTTCTAAACTATCCTTTTTTAACTTCCCTCTCTGTGACTCCCAATTTCTGAATTTCTGGTATGCTCCAATAATTCCACTGCAGTAAAATGTTCTGACCTCACTGAGACCTCCAATAATACTACTTTTTCACTAAAACACGGGCCTTTAGTGTCTTCATTTCTCTCTGAAGCTAGTTGAGTTTCAAGGTAAAGCAAACACAGGTCGCTGGGATTCCTGAATAGAAGCTGACTTCCATTTTCACCAACATTTGACTTTTTACATTTTTTGTTATTTATTTATTTATTTATTTAAATAGATGATATATATTTGTGTGTACAGAATCAAATATCAATACATATGTACAATATGTGGTGATCAAATCAGGATAATTAGTATACTCATGTTTATTTTTATTTTAATTTTTTTTCCTTTTTGTCTTTTTTACTGACCGGTAACGGGATCGCAACCCTCGGTGTTGCACCCACACCACGCTCAGCCAGTGAGCGGGAACCGGTCTCCACATGGGATCCGAACCCTCGGCAGGAGCGCCACCGCACTCCCAAGTGGCGCACTCTCCAGTGCGCCACTGGGCCGGCCCTTACTCCTTTCTCTTAATTCCCTCAGCAACACCCAATTCTGAGTAAGTAGTCGCTTACTCTTCACCTGTGCTGAATCAGCTGAATGACCCTGGAGAAAACTGGACTCACCTTAATTTTTGTTTTTAACCACAAATGTCAATTGAGCAAATAATTTGGCAAAATAATGCTGCTGTAGATACTTAATAAATTTTATCTCACTCTCTTCAAAATGATTATTTAATACCGTCTTCTCTCCCCTGACAAAGTTGCTCCTTGACAAAACTTTAGTCAGCCTCCTCTAAGCCCTTTTCTCAACTAGATCTTGTCCTTGGGTCTTGTCTTCAGGTCTGCATAGCCCAGTTTTAGCAAGGATCATGAAAAGTCAGTTGAGCAAGGATCCCCCACACTAATATATGATCACTTTGGATAATTGATCTAATTCCTCATGCCCTGCTATCCCCCAAGTGATATCTGATCACCCTGGCCTGCCCTTAGCAAGGATCCTGTTAGATCAGGTTAGCAAGAATTCCCCTACCCTTCTCCCTTGATGTCTCCACTTAGTAATTTTCTACATACCAACCTCCCTTCACTCCCACCCCCAAACTGTTCTTTCGCTATAAATTCTCATTTGCTCTTGTTGTATTTAGAATCAAGCCCAGTTCTATACTGAGGTCTCTTTCCCCTATTGCAATAGTTCCTGAATAAAACTGGCTCTGGTTTTCTGGTTTTAACATCCCATCTCATTCTCGCTCCATGCTCTCAGTTGATGATGGTCACGGTTGCTACATAACTGAATAATTAGCTGCAGTCAGTGTAGAACAAGGGTCTGAAAATAACAGCACATGGGTCAAATCCAGTCTCCGGCTTCCTTTCTATACAGCCTCTGAGCTAAAAATGGTTTTTACATTTTTTTAATAATTGGGGGGAAAAAATCAAAAGAAAAATTATTTCATAACAGTGAAAAGTCAAATTTCAATGTCTATAAAATATTTCTTAGAACACAGCCACACTCGTTTGTTTATGTATCATCTATGACTGCTCTCCTGCAGCAATGGCAGATTTAAGTAGTTGCAACAGAGGAAACATGCTGTAAAGGCTAAAATATTTCTATCTAGCCGCTTAGAGAAAAAGTTTGCCAACCTCTGGCCTAAAACAGGAACTGATTTTTCCACTAACCTTTCTGTGCTTGACCCATTCTCTGACTGATTTTTTGGTACAATGAGAGAAATCTCCCTCCTCTAAATAAGTCCAATCCCCCACTTACCTCATATATGCTCGCTTTCTCAAGGACATCACTTGTACAATTAACCTTTTTGTTCCTTCATTAGTAATATAGTCTTCTCTACCGGATTATTCGAACTGACATAAAAACAAGCCTTAATATTAACCAATTTTTTTAAAAAACAAACCATACTTCATGTCCCTCTCTAGCCACTATCTTTTTCTCTGGTCTTCTTCAAGACAAAATTTCTCAAAAGGGTTTCTGTCTTCACTTTCCAATTCCTCCCATCCTTTTCTCTCTTCCATACACTCTAATTAAGGCTTTATATTCACCACTTCCCTGGATCAGCTCTTCCTGAATTCAGCCATGACCTCCCTCTTCCCAAAGCCAAGGTGAGGTCTCCATTTTGTTCCCAGTGAAGTCTCATGTCAATCCATAAAACGACATAGTTTTGTTTTTGCATTTTATTCTATTCTGTAGCCACATATGGGCTTGATATGGCAACAATGTTTCATAAATATTTATATTTGAAGATTGAAATAGAAACTAGGGAATGCATTAAATGTCCTTTATCAAGGATGGCATGTGGAGTGTTGTAATAGTATTGTAGCTATGTTGGAGACTGTCCTTAGAAGATACATGCTGAAGTATTTAGAATTTTAACAATGAAAAGTTCATTTCAAAAAGTTTAATAAAATATACTGTGTGTTTGTGTGTGTGTGTGTGTGTGTGTGTGTGTGTGTGTGTGTGTGTGTGTGTGCAGAGAGAAACAAACATCAAATTTTCAAAAAGTTAACAAATCTTGATGAAAGGAACATGGTTGCTCACTGTACTATTTGTTTTTACTTATCTATATGTTTGAAATTTTTTCAAAATAAAAAGTTGGGGGGATAATTATATAATCATCAATTCAGGCTCATCCCAGAAATGAAATTATAGTTCAACCTTGGAAAAACTATCTATGTTTTGATAATTTAGAAAAACCCTCAACTTTAGAAAATTCAGAGTTTAATAGATGGAAAAAATAATGATTATAACATGTACAGAAAAAGCATGTAATAAATTCAACACAATTTATGATTTTTTAAAAAAACTCTTAGAAAATTGGGATTGAAGAGAACTTTCTTCATTTGATTAAAGAAGTCTACCCAAAGTCTGAAGCCAACATAATTTTGAATGGTGAAATTACCATTAAGTTAAATATGTAAGGTCATAAAAATTAAACAAGGAGAAAAAATATACATATTCTTGAAAGGAAGAAATAAAAGTATCATCTGATGCAGAAAATAAGGTTATCTATATAGAAAGCCCAGTAGGCACATCAGTTTCTGGAAATGCACTCAGCTACCACTAACTGGAAATACTCTCTTCTTTTAAAAGACACTAGAAATTCGGGAAAATATAATAAATATCTCCCAAGAGTTGTAAATCCCCAAAGGCCAAAACAAAGATGAGATTTAAAAATAAGCAGCCAGCAGGAGTTGATGCTGCAGCTGTATTGAATGAAGGTGCATTTCCTGGTTATCAAAGGGCGTGAGCTCTCACCAGCAACACAGGGAATTAAGGCTTTGAACTCATGTGAGGCAAGGGGCTAGAACTAAAGACCTTTCATGAAGCCAGGAGTCTTGATAGTATACGTCCTATAGAAGGGTGGATTAGATAAACATCAGCCACCAGCCCAGAGAGATGACAAAACCTCTTGTCTGCCTAGGGTTAGTATCTTGGTGAAAAAAAAATTCTCTCCAGAGAGCTCCAGCCTGTGTTCACACAAGTTTGGAATTTAAATTTACACTATCTACATCATCTGACAACCCCTAGTGTGAGGAATAAACATACAAATTGTCACAACAAGATGGTGATAGTCACCACATTAGGAAATGTATATATTCTCTGGAAGACTATACCATCTTCAAAGTACACAAGGTCCCCCAAATCATGCCCCACAAAACATGAGCTCACAATCCTGAACATAAAACACACAAGAAAGAATTCTTCTCAAGCAATATCAAGCAGACAATACCAAAAGCAAACACCCTAAGAATTTGAGGTAATGAAATTATCAAATATAGATACAAAAATTAAAATGATTAAAACTTACAGAAGGAATTTAAATTAATCTATAAAATTATTCAGTTGATAAGCTGAAGAATAATTATGTACAGCTAAAGAGAGTATTAATAAAATGGAAGATGAAGCTTAAGAAATTAATCCAATTCATCAAAAGAATGAATAGGTGGAAAATATGAACCAGAAGTAATGAGACTGAGAAAATGAAACATGTATCTCTTTCACTTAAACATTGTTTCAGAAGGAGAAAATAGAGAGAATGGAAAAAGGTACTATTTTAAATACAGCTGAGAATTTTCCAGAATTGATGAAAGATATGAACCACCAGAATAAAAAAGCTTGGGACTTGTTAATCCAAGGCAAGATTAAAAAAAAAAAAAATCTACAATTAACATAATGAGTATGTGGAATACCAAAAACCTTAAAAGAAAATAGACAGAAAACACTGTTAACATTGAGCAAATTAGACTAACCAGAAATATATCAATGTCAACCATTGAAAGCAGAAAAGAATTGTAATATCTTCAAATCATTGAGACTTAAGATTACATACTTTAAGATTATATACTAACCAGCAGAGAATGAAGGTGAAGTAAAAACCTTTCAGATAGAAATAATATAAAAGAATTTACTTTGATAGGCCTCACTTAAGGATGCACTTCAGGGAAAAAAAGAAAGTGAACCCAGGGCAGGGACCCTTAAAAAAGGCCTTAGCTATATCTGTCATTTAATGTAAACAAATATAATCAAATGCTAACTATTGTTAATGCTGGATGGCAGGAATATGGGTATTTGTTGTATACTTTTTACTGTTCTAAAATTGTTTAATTTAGCAAAAAATATATACATATATGTGATATATGTATATAGCATTGGAGATTATAAACACATATATATATAGCACTGGAGAATCCTTAGTTAAACCCTCATGACATTTTCCCACAGTAATGCTAACAACGTCTCTTTGTGAAAATTTTAGGAAATGAAATATTTTGAATTTTTATTTATTTAAATATACATTACAAATATCTTCTATTTATCAGATATGCTGCCAGACCCTACAATAGAAAGAAGCAAAGATAACTAATGTCATGGTCCTGCCTCAAGGAGATTAAAATATGGTAGGGAGATAAAAGTAGCACACAGAAAATTATTATTTTACAATTGTAATTTTTTTTTTTTCCTTTTTTTTTTTGTCTTTTTTCGCAACCCTCAGTGTCGCGCCCGTACCGGACCAGGACCGGCAACGGGATCGCAACCCTCGGTGTTGCGCCCGCACCTCGCTCAGCCAGTGAGCGGGAACCGGTCTGTATGTGGGATCCGAACCCTCGGCGGGAGCATCGCCATGCTCCCAAGCGGCGCACTGTAGCAGTGCGCCACCGGGCCGGCCCTACAATTGTAATTTTAAATGTCCAATAGAAACAAATTTTAGATGAACAAAATAAATAGCAAAGTAACCATTATTACTTGTGTATTAATTGTCCATCTTTAAATTATTGTTAGAAGTATTAAAGTTTATGACTTTTAAATTTGGTTCATTGCCTCTGGCCAAAATATAATTTGTTAGTCCCACAAAATGGCTGGTAAACTATAAAAACGAAGACTCATTGCTGTTCAGAGATTGCTTGCAATAATTCAGTGTGCCTTTTTTATAGAGAAAAAAAGCAGTCTATTTGCTTTCAGGTATATTTCTAAAATAACTGAAGATGGACCATTGACAAAAGCCAGGAGTTAATATGAACGTTAATTGGAAAATAGGAAGAAAAGTGCATTTTTTTTTTTTTTTTTTGTCTTTTATCTTTTTCCGTGTCCGGCAACGGATGGCAACCCTCAGTGTTGCCCCCGTACCGGACCGGGGACCGGCAACAGGATTGCAACCCTCAGTGCTGCTCCCGCGCCTCGCTCAGCCAGTGAGCGGGAACCGGTCTGTATGTGGGATCCGAACCCTCGGGCGGGAGCGCCGCCGCGCTTCCCAAGCGGCGCACTATCCAGTGCGCCACCGGGCCGGCCCGAAAAGTGCATTTTTTAAATAGCAGCTCCCAATCTCATACCGCAGGTGCTGTGCAAGCTGACTTTGTTTTCTGCACCCAGAATGCTTTCTTTCAATCCCAGACTATTGAAAGTGCTTTCAAACTACACCTTACTATTTTTACTTCATATTCCAAGTAATAGGCAAAGGGACATAATAAGATTTTATTAACCTTTAGAATAGCTACATAGATATAGGTTTATAGAGGGTTTATTTAATTTTTATATATTAACAAAACACACTTAATTTTGACATTAAATATAATTTTAGTGAGTGTGATTACTGACCTAACTATTTCAAAATTTGAGGGTAGCCAGGTGAATAATACATAATACCATCCCTGCTGAAGCTGGAATCCCCAGTGTTTTTCTGCGAAGAATCTCTGTGTTGTTCCTGTAAATCATTGCTAAGGAGAGGTGGCATGAGAACGGAGGCCTCAGATGCGTACTTGAGACCTGAACAGGTGAAGCCTCGGAGGCATAAAGGAAGCTGCACGAAGACGTGAGAATCCTTATGTGTAAGAATCCTAGTGGAGCCTTTAGTAATAGAATCAGGTAGTGGTAACTGCACAGTAGCAAACTGTTTCTGAGAGAAAAGTGATAGTAATTCCTCCACAGAGTGTAAAATAGGAGGTAAATAAAAGCCAATGGTTTGGTCCCTTTTTCAGAATTTTCTGGTGTCAATGTGGCATAGTGTAAATAACACTGAGGAGTACATCTGATAAGAATTTAAATTCTGGCTCTGCCTGTCCCTTAGCCTGGGACCTCAGAAGTAATTTATCTTACTATTCCTGCCTCAGTAAAATAGGAATTAGACTCTCTCCCTTTTAGCACGCTTATGGGGATTCGAAATATTACATCTATAATACCTACCACATAGCAGGCACACAGTATATGGTAGTTGCAATAATTAATTTTTGTTGCTAATTTTCTTCCAATCCCTTTGAAATTATAGTTCTTCTTTCAATTTACATGCTATGTACTAAGTCCCCAGACAGACAGATACATAAAATATGAATATGAGCAATAAGACAATGTCTGTTAAGGGTTACCTGTTGGCAATGATGGTGTCTCTTACAATACCTGGGCCAACACCTGCTCTTTGCAGGCCAGTGGTATGGAAGTCAATGTGCTGCCAAGAGGACTGACTTGAGTGTCAGGTAAGTGCATTCCCTCCTGCATTTTTAAGACTCAGACCCTCAGACAGGTCATTGGATTTTTGCATTTGTTCAATGCAGTTGCTTAGTTCAAACATCCTCTATTTCCTGCTTGAAATCTCTGAAGTCATGGAGACAGAGCTCTTGATTTATCAATCAACTTTAGAGTCATGTAACCATTTAGAGACATCTATACTAAAGTAATCAGTTAAAAAACTGAAGCCAAGCTATCAATCAGGCGCTACGTGAAGAAAAGCAGCAGGCGACTTGTGCTTCTGGCTATGATGGAGTAACTAATACCAAATTTTCCCACCTTCTTGAACAACTTAACCTATTAAAACATATGGAAACAATTACCTTCAGGTACTAGAAGTCAAGCAATGTAAGACTGTGATCTTTCAGAAAGGGAATCAAACAAGGTGAGTGCTCCACTTGCTCAGGATTTCTGCTCGGAGGCACTTTCTGGATTGAAGCACAGGAAGAGAAAACAACAAATACAGCAGTCTTGCTGCATTGAGAAGATTAAAAGCTTTAAAGAAAAAAATCAGTGATGTGAAAACATAGGAGGAGAGACTGTGCAAACTGAAGCACGTGAAAAAGCAGACTTAAAATAATTTTAAAAGAACAGCTCCTTATTAACTTCTGGAACAATATCATAGTCTAATATACATGCAATTGAAGTCCCAGAGGAAAGGAATGGGTATAGGAAAGTATTTGAATAAATCAGGGACAAAAAACTTTCCAAATGTTATGGAAACTGTAAATCCACAAATCCAAGAAAATGAGCAAATCTCAAGTAGAAGAAACAAAGAAAAATTATATCAAGGCACATTATAACAAAACTGCTAAAAACCAGTGACAAAGAGAAAATTGTAAAACAGTTTACATAACACTGATGAGTACATCTGGTAGGAATTTAAATTCTGACTCTGCCTGTCACTTAGCCTGGGACCTCAGAAGTAATTTATCTCATTGTTCCTGCCTCAGTAAAATGGGAATTAGACTCTCTCCCTTTTAGCATGGTTATGGGGATTAGAAATATTACATCTATAATACCTAACACATAGCAGGAACACAATATATGGTAGCAGTGATAATTAATTTTTGTTGATAATTTTCTTCCAATCCCAGAGAAAAATAAGAATAACTATAGACTTCATTTCAAGGGGAAAGAAAAGTTAGGAAACAATGGCACAATATTTTCAATTTTTGAAAGAAAACAACTCTGATTTAGAATTCTATAACTAGCAAAAATATTCTTTAAAAGTAAAGGTGAGCTATGTTTGATTTGCCACAAGAAATCAAGGGTCATTCAATTGTAGAAATCAATCAATATAATACTATACTAATAGAAGGAAGAAAAAGTTAAAGCACATGATTATCTTAATAGATGCACAAAAAACATTTTACACTTGATAAAAGCATTCAACAAACTTGCAATGGAAGGGAACTTCCTCAACATGATGAAGGATGTCTATAAAAAAACCCATATCTAACATCACACTCAGTGGTGAAAGACTGAAACCTTTCCTCCTAAGATCAGGAAAAAGACACTGATGCCCAGATTTACACTTGTGTTCAACATTGTATTGGATGTTCTAGCTGGAGCAATTTAAGTAACTAAAATAAATAAAAGGCATTTGTTGAAAAGGAAGAAGTAAAACTATCTGTATCCACAGATGCTGTGATCTTATATATAGGAAATAGTAAAAAACTTCACAAAGAACAATTAGAGCTAATAAATAAATGCAATAAACTTGCAGGATACAACATCAATACACACAAGTCAATTGTATGTATATACACTAGTAATGAACTGTGGAGGGTACTAACATTAATAAAGCACATGTATCTCACAGGGCCTTAACCTTCAGCCTAGTAGGGCCACAGCCCCTAGATTAGAAGGACCACAGTCCTTAGATCAGGCTGTAGCTTAGTAGGATCTCTATTTTAGTAGGACAACAGTCCTTAGCTGTTAGAAGGGCCAAAGCCCTTTAGTTTAGTCTGTAGCATAGTGGGGCCACAGCCCCATAGTTTTAGCAAGGCCAAAGCTTTATAGTTTGAGGATTAACCTGACCTTTTAGTATTGCACATAGAAATGCTAAGCTTGGGAAAAGACAAAAAACGTTCACAAGATGAAAAAGTCTCTGGTGTAGATATGAAAATTGTAACACAGCAAAAGTGCTTGCTCTAAGGGCAGATGCCCTTCATGCAGATACACCTAATTACAAAAAAAACATGTGAGTTAAAAGCTTCAATGCTGCTCTGCCAATTAGCGGTTGGTTCCACATTTCACCTTCAACTGCTTCTCTAAGTTTCCAAGGGAACTAAATGTTGCCATAACGATTATGTCATTGGTTCTTTTGTATGTCACATATTTTAGTTTTATGACTCCTTTGATGGTAAATTGCTTAAACTATTTTTAAGTTGCACCTGTTTTAATGAAAATTGTTATGTAGCCAGTTTATGTTTTCACAATGACCGATTAACCACCTGTGTTCTTTTCTGTAACTTTCTTGGCTAGACAATAAAAACCAAGAGAAAACCTAATTCAGGGTCTTTTCCCAAGAATTTCTTCTCTCTTGAAGAAGTTGTCTCCTGAGATTTAACCCCTTCAGGCCTCTCACTGCTCAGGAGAAATGGGCTTTGAGTAATTCTTGCATCTCTGTCTGTCACCCTGGGAGAGAGGTGACAATGAACAATTCAAAAATGAAATTATAAAAAAAAATCCATTGACAACAGTATCCAAAAGAATAAATATGTAGGAATAAATTTAATCAAGGAAGTGTAAGACATGTACACTAAAAATTACAAAACATAGGGGGAGAGAGGGAGAGGGAAAAGGTGGAATTGGTAAAGAGACATGAAAATCAACTACATTTTATACTGATAAATTAAAAAGCAAAAAATACCCTACAAAACATTGCTGAAATTTTAAAAGATCTAAATAAATGGAAAGGCATCTGCGTTCATAGATCTAAATACTTCATTGTTAAGATGGTAATACTCCCCAAAGCAATCTGCAGCTTCAATGCAATCCCTACCAAAACGCCAATTGCCTTTTTTAGTCATTAGGGAAATGCAATCATTAGGATGGCTATAATAAACAGAATTTTTAAATCCCAGAAAATAACAAGTGTTGACAAGTACATGGAAAAACCGAAACCCTTGTAACATTCCTGGTGGGAATATAAAATTGTGCAGCCACTGTGGAAAACATTTTGGTCATTCCTCAAAAAGTTAAACAGAATTACCATATGACTCAGCAATCCACTTCCAAAAGAATTGAAAACAGATATTCAAACAAATGTACACAAATATTGATAGCAGTACTATTTACAATAACCAAAAGGTAGAAAAAACCCAAATGCCTTTGATGAATAAATGAACAAATTGTGGTATATCCATACAATGGAATATTATTTAGCCATGAAAAAGAATAAAGTCCTGATATATGTTACAAAGTAAGTTGACCTCAAGAACATTATGCTAAGTGAAAGAAGCCAGATATGAAAGGTCATATATATTGTATGATTCCATTTATATGAAATATCCAGAAAAGTTAAGTTCATAGAGACTGATTAATGGTCACTGGAGGCTAGAGATAGAGGGAACTGGGACTGACTGCTTAACAGGTATATGGTCCCTTTTGAGGTTGACAAAAATGTTTTGGAACTACAGAGAGGTGATGGTGATGATTGACAATATTGTGAGTATACTAAATGCTACTAAATTGTACTCTTTAAAATGGTTAATTGTATGTTATGTAAATTTCACCTCAATAAAAGCACATAAACAATTAAATCTGATTTTCCTCAATTTCCCTTCCCAAAAAAGGCAAGATAAACTTTTTAGCAAACAAAAGCTGAGAGAATTTACATCATTATAAAAATTTTCAGTGAATGAGTACTAGAAGGAAACCTGCTTAACTCCAATAAAAATTGGAGTAGAGGGCCGGCCCGGTGGCACACTGCTACAGTGCGCCGCTTGGGAGTGCGGCGGCGCTCCCGCCGAGGGTTCGGATCCCACATACAGACTGGTTCCCGCTCACTGGCTGAGCGAGGTACGGGCGCAACACCGAGGGTTGTGATCCCGTTGCCGGTCCCGGTCCGGTATGGGCGTGACACTGAGGGTTGCGATCTGTTGCCGGTCACGAAAAAAGACAAAAAGGAAAAAAAAAAAATTGGAGTAGAGAAAGAGAAAAAAGGAGAGAGAGGATCAAAGAAACCTACAGATAGCCTCATACTTAGTAAAGACTTAACTCTTTTCACCTAAAATCAAGAATGAAGCAAGGATTCTATTTTCACCAATTCAACTTGGTACTGAAAGGCCTACTCAGAGCAATAAGGCAAGAAAAAGAAATAAAAAGCATATGGGTTGGAAAGAAAGAAAGAAAATTATCCTTATTTGCAAAGGACATAATCATGTACATGGAAATTCCTACAGAAACCTCATGTCACAAAGAACTACTAAGTAAATTTAGCAAGGTCCTAGGATACAAGCTAAAGACACATAAAAAAAATCCATTGTACTTCTGAATACTATCAAAAAACAATTGAAAGATGACATTTTAAAAAATACCAGACAGAGTTGATTTCAGAAAAAATATCAATTACATGAAATACTTGTGCATAAATTTAACAAAATATGTGCAAGGCCTGTATAATAAGAATGTCAAAACATTGAGAAGAGTTATTGAAAACATAAACAAATAGAGAGAGATACCATGCTTATAAACTGGAAGACTTAATGTTGTTATGATATCCATTCTCCCCAAATTAATCTACAGAGTCATCAAAATCCCATTCAAAACCCCAGCAGGCTTTTTTCCTTCTTTTTTTGGTAGAAATTAAAGTTGTATTTTAAATTTTTTATAAAAATACAAAGACTTAGAATAACAAATTAATCTTAAAATAGATGAATAAAGTTGTAGGATTTACCCTACTTGGTTTTAAAACATTATAATGCAAAAATAAACAAGAAAATGCAGTATTGATGTAGAAATACAAATACAGGTTAGAGAACAGACATAGAGTCCAGCAATAGGTATGTACACATATACAGTCAATTGATGTTTGAAAAAGTGCCAACTGGGAAGGAAAAGCCCTTTTTGACAAATGGTGTTTGCACAAGTGGACAACCATATTTTAAAAATTAAAATTTAGGGCCGGCCTGGTGGCGCACTGGAGAGTGCACTGCTTGGGAGTGCGGCGGCACTCCCGCCGAGGGTTCAGATCCCATGTGGAGACCAGTTCCTGCTCACTGGCTGAGCGCGGTGCGAGCGCAACACCAAGGGTTGCAATCCCGTTACCGGTCAGTAAAAAAACAAAAAGGGAAAAAAAAATTTAAATTTAAAAAAAAGAAATTTACCTCTACCTCACGCCACACACCAAATTAACTTGAAGTGCTAATCTAAGCATAGAAGCTAGGTTATAATATTGGTGAAAGAAAGACTAAACTTTTACTTAAAAATGAAGGAAAATATCTTCATGACTTTGGGTTAGACAAAATGTCTGAAATAGAACACAAGAAGCACAAAGCATGAAAGAAAAATCAAGAAATTGGACCTCATCGAAATTTAAAACTTCTTTGAAAGATAACGTGAAAGAAATAGAAAAGGTAAGATGCTCTCTGACAGATACGATTTATAATAAATATGCCTGACAAAGAACGTATACCAGAATTTATAAAGAAATTTCACAAATGCAATTAGAGGACAAACAAACTAATAGAAATGGACAAAATATTTCAATAGACACTGAAATATGACTAAAAAGCATATGAAAAGTTGTTCAACATCATTTGTCATTAGGAAAATGAAAATTAAAACTACAATGAGATAGCAATACAAACCCACTACAGTGACTAATATTTAAAAAACAGAATAGCAAGCATGGGTTAGGATTTGGAGCAGCTGGAACTCATGCATTGCTGATGGAAATGTTAAAATGACACAATCGCTTTGGAAAACAGTTTGGCAGTTTTTTATAAAGCTAAATTACTCTTACCATACAACCCAATAATTCTCCTCGTAAATATTAACTCGAGAGAAAAGAATTACTTGATATATAATATTGGTAATTGCTTGGCATGTAATTTATTTTAAATTGCCAATACCTGGAATAACCCAAATGTTTATCAACATGTGAAAGGACAAACAGGTGGTGGTACCTTCATACAATGTATCATTCCTTGGTAATAAAAGGAAATAAACTTTTGTAACACAAACAACATGGATAAGTCACAAAATAAAATTTTTAAATGCTGCATGAAATAATCCAAACACCAAAGTAGATACTGTTTGATTCCATTTATATGAAGTTCTAAACAGGCAAAAATATAATTATAGAGTGCAGAGTCATTCTTGCCTAAGGCTGATGTTGGGTATGGGCATTAATTGCAAAGGGTAAGAAGAAATTTGGGGGATGATGGTAAGACTTTCTGTCTGACCATGTTACAATGTTGTGATGGTGACACAGATTTACACATTTGTCCAAATTCATTAAACATTTCCCTTAAAGTTGTACATTTTATCTTTATACCTCCATAAAATTGCCTTAAAAAGTTTTTAAAAGCAGCAGGACATATAATGCTATTTATGTGTTAGGGCTCTCAAGAATGTGTGAGTATTTAACAAATACATAGGGGGCAGAATTTTTTTTCCCCATGTTGAGTCTTTGCCATTTTCTGGAACCCAAGATACTTCTTCCTGGAAGAAAACCTATGGAAGGGAAGGGAGGCTTTTATCACCTTATATCAGCCTTATATCACCTTATTCCCAGCTAACTCATCTCTTAGAAGAAACTTTCAGGAAACCCCAAAGAGCAGAAATCAAAGTGAGATCCAAGAGCAACTTCTAATTCACCATGAAAGAAAACCTCAGAAAATCCATTTGGGCTATGACAAGAAGTACTGCACAGGGTGGGCCCTGAATCACAGTTTTAAAAATCAGAGACACTAGCAGTATCTTTTTTTGAACATTACAGATCAAAGATAAGGCTATTGCAACTAAGGAAGAAAACCTCCAAATCACCTGGAAATAAGAGATGCTGGAAACAAGGGCTTTGACCTTTACCAAGCCTCAGAAATTTCAGTGACTGAATCCCAAAAGCTTTAAAACACACCATTTGATCAATGGAATTGAAGCCGTATCAGGATGAAAATACAAAAAAAGTTCCTTTCCTATGCTTCTTCGTAAAGGAGGTGAGCAGTTTTGGTCAGCAGAAGAGAAGAAATTATTCTATCTCTGACAAATTAGTGAGTTTATACACAGGGCTGATGAGGTTAGTTCTTTAGAATGTGTTTTTTAAAGGTCTGATGTGAGCCTTGAGGATTCTGTGCAGAGGTGTTATTCCAATCAATTGCAGCAGTTAACTGGGGACGACACGGGTTAAAGAAAAGAAGGTGGGACTTGAGTAAGAGGCAAGACTCATGGCTCTGTCACTAACTGGAGTATGACCTTGAGAAAGTCACTACATCTCTCGTTTTGTGTTTCTCATCTGCCTAGCAACTTTTACAGGGCTGGGCTCTGTGGAGAAGAAACTGGAGCCCTGCAGGTTGCAGGATGCCCAGCACGTATGGGGGTGGGCTATGGGAGCCTAAGGTCATGGCCAAAAGAGTAGGCAGCAGTGAGAGAGGGGTAAAGTGAGAGGTGTAGCTCAGAAATGAAGTTCACTGGCAGGAAATTTCCATAGACAGCCCTGTGGGTATCTATTGATGGGTTGGGATGGCTTAAAGGATGTGACCAGGTGGACAATCTGTAGTACCACTCAAGACCATAGTAAGCATTAAACAAGAGCATAAATGCTTGTCACACTGGCTGGCTCAATAAGCATCCAGAAAAAAAAAATGTAGATGTTTGTTATAGGCTGAATTGTGTCCCCCACAAAATTCATGTTAAAGTGCTAACCCGCAGTCCTCAGAATGTGACTGTAGTTGGAGATAGGGCCTTTAAAGAGGTCATTAACTTAAAATGAAGACATTAAGGTGAGCCCTAATCTAGTTTGACTGGTGTACTTACTAGAAGAGGAAACTGGGTGTCACACAGAGACACCAAGAATGCACGCATGTAGAGAAAAAGATCATGTGAGGACACAGCGAGAAGGCAGCCATCTGCAAGCAGTGGAGAGAGACCTTGGCAGAAACCACACCTGCCACCTTGATCTCAGACTTCCAGCTTCCAGACTGTGAGAAGTAAATTTCCATTGTTTAAGCCAATCTGTGGTATTTTGTTATGACAGCCCTAGCAAAACTAATGTAGTGTTCAATCTCAATTGACTAAAAAAGTTGAGCTCCATGTTCAAGCAATGGAGAGTATGCATTTGTAAGACATGTGAGGCACTGGAAAAGTAGCTTTATCACTGTGGGTTCTGCAACAACGAACAATAAAAAACATTCACTGATATTCAATGATCTATCGATGGTACATGAAAAGACACAGAAAATACTATATTTCTTTTTGTTTTTTTCTTTTCTTTTTTTTTAAAGATGACCAGTAAGGGGATCTTAACCCTTAATTTGGTGTTGTCAGCACCAGGCTCTCCCAAGTGAGCAAACTGGCCATCCCTATATAGGGATCCAAACCTGTGGACTTGGTGTTATCGGCACCACACTCTCCCATGTGAGCCATGGGCCAGCCCAGAAAATACTATATTTCTTAGAGTGTTTACAAGTAATACACCAAAGTTTGCATTCTGGAGAGTAGTCTGAGGCACAAATCATAAGACTGAAGAATGAAATTCAGATAATTTTTTATGATATGCTTATGATGTCCTAGAACTTTCTAGAAGGGGTCAGAGTACCACTGAGCCAATTTCCCATGTCCCAATGCACCCTGAAGCCTAGAGCTGTGGCCAAGTTTCTCCAGTGGACCACAGACCAACGCTGGATGGCTTTTGGCCAGTGACGGAGCAGAAAGGAGCTTAGTGTTCTTTCCCACCTAATCAATGGAACGGTGAACACAGGGAGTTCTGCCTGAGGAACCAAGAAAAAAAGAGAGACATATCAGAAGAATGCAAACCAAGAAATGCCCTGCTTTTATTTAGAAAGAAAAATAAAATGGATTGTAGAATTCAAAAGCAGGTAGATTTCATGTTGCTTCCTGGCAACACCCTAAAACAGAATTATTTCTGCTTTGAATGCCAGGCTTTCAAAAGAGACCAGGAAGAGTAAATTGGACAATTAGACAGAGAAAGACCCTGCTGAGAAAAGTGAAGATAACAAGCTGGCAGCCTCTTTGCTCCAAGGTTGCAGCTCTGTCTGGCTTGCTCCAGGGAGGGCTGGGAGTGGAAAGGACATCACAGATTGTCCCAGTGGGAGGGCAGTCCTGGGTCGCATGAGTCAGCTCCCCTGGGGGAGAAACGTCTGCTTCTCGCACTCCAGCTCGGAGTGTGCCTGAGGCTCTCTAGTCATGCGCATCAGCACACTGGAGGAATAGTGAAGGCATCTGGCATTTTCCAAACCTAGCTGGGCTGCTGAAAAAGCCACCTATCCATCATCTGCCCAGCCTGCAGGATAACTAATTTCTGTGAACCTGAGGGATGTTCTTTCAGAGTAATGCAGGTGACAGAGAATACAAATGACCTGTTTACAGATGTCAGTATCGAGTGGAGCAGCCAGCTAGGTGGACAGCGTGAAAACGTTGACAGATTTTAATATCTTGCTGTCTAGCCATGGGAATGTGTACACAGACTCACAGAACCACCCACGACCTTGGAGGGGCGCCTCCTTTGTTTCTCAGTCTTTCAACAAAATAAACTTTAGCTATGTAGAAAGCATTATCTATTATAGATTTTTTAAAAATTATTATTCCCTTCAACAAATGTTTCTGGAGAGCCAACTGTGTGCTAAGCACTGAGCAAGGGATTCCAGTGTGAAAAATTCCAGTTTTTCAAGTAAGGCACTTCCTTGAGGTGCCTTAGAGACAGCCAACATACCTGAGGACCGCAGGGACTTAGGACAAAGTAGGAGGATCTTCCCTTGCTGGGAAGGGGAGTGAGGCCAATTTACAAAATCTGAGACATTCAATTTTTAAAATTACAGAGTGGGAAAAATGTTATCATCTTCAAGAATATGGTAGAAGACTGATCCTCTGGTGGGAGCAATCCATTTTCTTTCACTCCATCTTCGCTGGAGCAATCCTTAGATTCAAAACCAGCCTGTTATTTGTATCTTACAACAGCCATAATATTTTTTTAATTAGTAAGCCAGTTCATCTCTTTTTGCATCCCATCCACCATAATAGCTCTGGGAAAGGAGGTAGGGGTGGTGTTGGGGATGAGATAGGGAGAGACTCATCCTTCCTAGCCCTGCAGGACTGTCCAGATAAGAAAGCAGCAGAAATGGAGGGAAAAAGGGACAGAGATGGAATAGAGTCAGTGTCGCTGCTCCAGGTTCTGGCTAAGAGAATACAGGTGGTACAGGTAAGTTGAGCGGAACGATGTGAGCAGTGGGCTTTCAAATCAGAATTATATCTGGATTCTGGAACAGATCATCGTGAGGCTGCCCCCAGTTGGCTGCCGTCAAGTGGCCTGGGAAAATAGCTTAGTTGGTCATCATGGACCTGACATCAGTCTGCCTTGGTAGAGGCAAGGGAGCCGAGCCAAGGCTGTGCCAGAGTGTCAAAAGGGTTTATCGTCCCAGCAGGAGCTGAGGGGAGACCAGCTAAAGTAAAGGCTCTGGTCAAGACAAGGAAGATGTAGCCATGAATTATACCAGCCTCCAACTTCAGCTGCAAATGGCAGCAGAGACTAGAGGGGACAGATCTGAGGACGCTTGCACTCTGCTGGCAGGCAGTCACCCAGACAGCATCCTGGGGAAGAGAAGGGAGGGGACCTGAAAGACCGGCAGTCAGCCCAGAGGCGCTGCTCAAATGATTGAGCAGCAGAAGGGTGGTCACTAACACGTTCATGATGGTTGCCTTAGAGCAGTAGAATTTCAAGTGACCTTTACTTTCTTCTACCATGAGCTTGAATTATTTGTACCATCAGAAAAATACCCCATGTTTGTCATACTAAGATTACTGGATTGGACTAAATCAACTCACACACACACACATACACACATACTCTATCCTGTTGCTATTTAGTGGGTGGGTGGGAGCTCTAAAAATGATCAGCAATGCAGAGAGAATAAAAATTCCTTAAGTCTCAGCTTAGGGTAAAAAAACTTGAAACTACCTTCTACATTCTAACCCCCGCAGCCATACCTGGAACTCCAGATTCTGTGCTGTCTCTGTTGATTCACCACACCCTCTGTCTCTCAGAGACAAATATCCTGTGATTCTTACTTTCCCATAGGCCCAACATACTCTTATATTTGGTCCTTATTTATCTTTCCCACCCTTTACCGGTTCTCTTTATTTAGACCACACCCTCTGTCTCTCAGAGACAAATATCCTGTGATTCTTACTTTCCCATAGGCCCAACATGCTCTTATATTGGGTCCTTATTTATCTTTCCCACCCTTTACCGGTTCTCTTTATTTAGATAAGGATTCATAATGTCTAATAGAGAGAGTGGGGAAGCTGATTCAACAACTGTTTCCTTTGTTTCTTTTGTAATCTTTGCTTGTATTCTGTCAAAGACATAGTTCCTACTCAACGTCCTAGTAACCTTTCACTAAATTGCCCATGGCATTCAACAAGCAAAAGGCAGGACTTCAACAAAGAGGTTGAGCAAATTAAACACAAGGGTCCAGTTTAACAGTCTCAACATAGATCACCAACAGGAAGAAGCCAGCCCCTTAAGGTGAGCAAAATGATCAGGAGGAAGGAACAGAGTTGCGATAGGTCTAAGTGAGTTCTCAACATAAAAATAATAAACAGAAGAAAAAGACCTCCAGTTTAACAGTCTCAACATAGATCACCAACAGGAAGAAGCCAGCCCCTTAAGGTGAGCAACATGATCAGGAGGAAGGAACAGAGTTGCGATAGGTCTAAGTGAGTTCTCAACATAAAAATAATAAACAGAAGAAAAAGACCTCCCCCCCTGGGGGGCTGGGGTAGGAGTAGAGAAACCCTAGCTGCAGGTGGGCTCTGTGCTCTCTGAGCTGAATTTTGCAATCCACGTACATCAGGCAATCACTTCCCCCTTTTCACTAACCAAGGAGTCCTTCTGCTCAGCTCCTCTGACAATTCTTCAATCATGTCTCCCAGGTCTCTAGGGCTGAGGTAGCAGGGACCTGTCCAGCACAGGCTCATGACAATGATGCAACCAGTTTGGACCCAAGGAGATTGCTGGCTTTCCAGATTTTCATTAAAAATGACTTCTTCCACACCCCATTCACTACCCGCCTCTTTGTCACTGGCATGATGTGATTGAGCATGTTCTGTCCTGACACCCACATGCTCTTACCCCGTGCTCTCACACTCGGGCTGTGTCCTCCCCATCCTGCAGGAGCGCACTGTGTTTTTCCTAGGTGCCCTGTCTTTGACTGGACCTTATGGAACACCAGACTGTTTGCTTCTGACCACTCCCCCTAAGTCCCTGAGATCCTTTGTGATCCTGTCTTCTGAGATGCCAGCACCACATGCCTCACTGCCCCTTGACAGCCTCTCCCACGCTAAGCACTCTATTCCATCACAAAGCCTCTAGAAGTCCTCAAGAGGGGCTGACTTTGCCTCCCAGGGGACATTTGGCTTTGTCCAGAGATAGTCTCCATTGTTACAACTGGAGGTTGGGGGTTACTAGTATCGATTAGGTAGAGACCAGAGAGGTTACTAAATATTCTACAGTGTCTGGAACAGTCCCCACAGCGAAGAATTCTTCAGCCCAAAATTTCATAGTGCTGAGGTTGAGGGAAGCTCCAGCCTTCAGGGGCCCTGGGAGGTCCCTCCAGGAGGAGGCGTTCTTTGCCCACCCCTCCAGCCCATCAGCCAGACATCCTCCTCCCCCATTTTTAAAAAAATAAAATGATGAAACTGAAGAACACAACTGTTGAAATGGCCTCATTTCACAGATGAGGAAGCTGAGAGTCCAGGGGGAGGGGCAGCTCCACCAAGGTCAAGCAGTGAGGCCGGGCTGTCTGGAACCTAACGTTCTGCTACGGTGAACAGTCCCTATTAATCTAGCTGCCAGGCACCTTATTCAGAAACGGAAGCTGCGCCCGTCTGACAGGACCCACTCTTGACAACTCTACTCCGTGTTCTTCTGTTGTCTCCAAAGGACAATACGATGTCATTCATCAGGCAGATCCCTAAATTATTTTAAAATTATTCCATGTCTATGTTTTCCTGTGTTATAAAAAAACGCTAGTTATTCCCTGGGTGTCTGCATTGGATTCAATTTAGTTATTGTGTGTTACCTTCCAAGGCAACATTTCTCCTGACTGATTCTTGCACACAAAGGCATTCCCATGGCAGTGTTTCACAATGGTTATGGGCTTCAGTTCTAGAATGGCACAAATTTGGATTCAGCATTTTGTGAGTCTTCTTTTCAATTGTAGTGATAGAAATTCATCTCAGACTATCTTAAGCCTAAAGGGGAAACTTGGGGGCTCATTTATTTGAGAAGTCTAAGGTTATAGCTGGCTTCAGGAATGGCTGAATCTGGAGATTCAAGTGATGTCATCAGAGTTTATTTTATGAGTATGTTCATAAAAAAGTTGAAAGTCTGAAAATCTGACAATTACTGATATTGACCATTTTGTGCAATATTGATAATAACTAGCATTGTTAAGTTCTCCCTATATACAAGTCACTTTTCCAAGTGATTTTCACGTATTGTGATATCTCCTCACCTCTAATCTCTTTTGCTTCTAATCTTCTTTTGCTTGCATAAGAGGTCTCAACAGAGTATGTTTATCAGATCATACCATGTCCCACTTTATTGGTCCTGTTTCATGCCTGCTGCAGCTCTGGAGACATCATGATATGTCTGTCATTCTCCCATTGAGTTTTGTTTTTGTCTTAAACTTTCATTAACTCTGTCCACTTGAGTTCACATATACACACAAACACACACCTTTAACTCTCTTTCACTCACTTGAGTCTTTTCCAGCCTTTTTGGCAATCCTTTTTTGAATGATACTCTGACATCAAAATAAGCCTTAGCTTTTGCTGTAACAATCACTCTTAATAATAATTGCCATTGAACTTAAAATTACAGTAATTATCCTTAAAACTTGGCTCATGGTGGTTCATACCTATTCCTTTGTTGGTTAACTTGACAAGGATTCCTTGATTGTCTGCTCCATGCTGTATTAGTCCATTTGTGTTGCTATAACAGAAATACCTGAGACTGAGTAATGCATAAATAACAGAGGTTTATTTGCCTTACGATTCTGGGACAGCTGCATCTGGCATGGGCCTCAGGCTGCTTCTACTCATGGCGGAAAGCAGCAGACAGGTACAGGCAGATCACGTGGTGAAAGGAAACAAGAGAAAGAGAGAAGAGGAGCCAGGGTCTTTTAAACAACCAGCTCTTGTAGGAACTAATAGAGCGAGATCTCACTCAGGACCCTCACCCCACAGGGAGAGCATTAATCCATTTATGAGGGATCCAAGCTCACGACTCAAACAGCTTCTGACATTGTCAAATTGGGGATGAGATTTCTGCATGAGTTTGGGGGGGACGACACATCCAAACTCTATCACATGCCCAGAATATTCCTATTCACCGAGGTGAATGAACATGTGTAAGACCTGTCTCTGCTTATAATCCAGCCAGGAGAGAAGACATATGAAGTAATCAGAGAAGATCATAAGACAGTAAAATGTGCTGAGTTTAATATAATTTTCCCCTTTGGAAATTTTCACTGCCACCTCCACTCACACCTGCTGCTCAGTTCCTACAGCCTATTTTTCTCCTCCTGCTCCATTCTCATATATGCACATTTTGCTGCAGGTTCTTCCCTCATCTTGTATTTAACCTGTTCATTTAGACACGATATGAGATCTTGTCAAAGTGAATACTTCGGTAGCTCAGCACAGTAACACACACTCTCAATAAGTGTTCTGGGAGTGACAGGATGTACAAGTAATGATGGAGTTGTGTCCTTAGTTCCTGTTTCCTTTTTGGATTTTTTCAGGAGGAAAAGAGAGACAGAGGAAGAGAGAAAAGTCACAGCTCGTGGTGTCCTGGCTCTGGGCAGAGTGTAAGCCCATCTGAGTGTTCTGCAGGAACAATATATGGATCAGGATTTTTTTTAATCTTGCATCATTATTCTCTTCTTCTGTATTCCATGATGGCATTTGAAAGAACTGCACTTGAATAACAGTGAACATAAAGGGTGTGGGACTTCGTTAATATCCTTAAATACTCCAGTATGGTTTAGCATTGCAGCACCTGAAAACCTAATGAAAGTCTGACAGGTAAAATAGAAGCATAGGTATTTATAATCTCTATCCTTTCAGGTGTCTCCTTTCTTACACACGTTACTTAAGATGACGACATTAGATTTTTATTTAATTTTGACTTGGACCATAACACTTTTTTCTTTTTTAGTGTTATTACACTTAAGAAAATTTGCTCTAGGTATATATGATACCTACATTGGTTGCGCCAAAAATACTGAGGGAATCCTATTGGAGGTACTGGGAGTCAGGACTTTGACAAATGAATTAGGGAGGGGACACAGTTTAGCCCCTAACAGAGAAGGAGAGGTTTATGGCACCAGTGAAAAAATCCTTCTTGGGCACAGGCCGGCCACTGACTACCTGCAGCATTTTGGAAATCCAGGCACATTTGGTAGGTGAGAGTCCAGCAGGGCACACCTGAGGATGGCCTTGTGCTCGCCCTGCCCAAGTGGGGCTCCCAACAGTCTCTGCCTTCCTCAGGGCCTGCCCTTTTCACAGCATGCTCCACCTTCCTGATCCATATGAAGGTTGACCTGGGGCCCTCTCAGGACCCTTCCCATCCCACAGAATCACGTTCACCACATGAACCCTGACACCGATGTCCTTGGCAGGATGGTCCTGAGCTCGGCAGCCCGGCCTCCTCTGGATGCTTTGAGAAAGGCTCCCTGCACGCTCAGCCTTCCTGGCAGCAGAGCTGGCCCATGCACTCAGCACCACTGAGTTATTTTAAACTCATGATTTTTAAAAATAGCCACCAACAGGCTTACTGGATTTTCTTACATGTTTAAAAGCCATGGATTTATTCTCTGACTGGCCTGGCCAGGATGTGGAACTCCTTTAAAAATGTCAGTCTCTGAAGACTCCCGCTGTCAAAGTCAAGCGGGCTTTATTTCCACACGCTGGGCAGTGCTGTTTTCCTGAATATCTATCAAAGCAGACGAACACCACCAACCGTGTGCCTGCACACTTGAAAATTTCTGTCTTTTGTGTCAGCTAACAAGCAGAGATTACTACCAAGGATTCTCCCAAGCACCACAGGCTGACTTTGAACTCCATGAGTTTTAGGAAACCCAAAACTGTCACTGTCCACCATGCTGAGACTGCTGGTGCTGTCTCATCTGTATCTGGCAAAACTGGTTATTGGTCGTGTGTGTAACAGTGAGGAGGAAAGCTGTGTTTCTATAGGATGTTTCCCCGCCTCTGAACGCTTGATGTTGTTTCATCCACATCATATTTGCTATGCTGTGTTTCCCCTCATGATTCCACACCTGCATCCTCTGGTCCTAGCAGTCTCAGGTGGCAGAAGAAGAGATTTCCTCAAGAGCATCAAGGATTGAAGTCAGGCAGGCTACTTCCAGTCTCTAGATTTTTCCAAAGTTTAAAATGATGCAAACTTTTAAAAATTATGCCACAATTCAGCCATATTGTACAGAGAAAAGAGCTTAGTTTATGCCTGACAAAATTGCTGTCAGCAAAAAACGACAAGAGGATAGAAATGTCCAGCAAAGTGGTGCATCTTCTCAGACCCGCACCTCTGGCCATGGCTTCCTCCAGTCTGCTTTAAAAATTATGCCACAATTCAGCCATATTGTACAGAGAAAAGAGCTTAGTTTATGCCTGAGAAAATTGCTGTCAGCAAAAAACGACAAGAGGATAGAAATGTCCAGCAAAGTGGTGCATCTTCTCAGACCCGCACCTCTGGCCATGGCTTCCCCCAGTCTGTTGTTGTTTCATCCACATCATATTTGCTATGCTGTGTTTCCCCTCATGATTCCACACCTGCATCCTCTGGTCCTAGCAGTCTCAGGTGGCAGAAGAAGAGATTTCCTCAAGAGCATCAAAGATAGAAGTCAGGCAGGCTACTTCCAGTCTCTAGATTTTTCCAAAGTTTAAAATGATGCAAACTTTTAAAAATTATGCCACAATTCAGCCATATTGTACAGAGAAAAGAGCTTAGTTTATGCCTGACAAAATTGCTGTCAGCAAAAAACGACAAGAGGATAGAAATGTCCAGCAAAGTGGTGCATCTTCTCAGACCCGCACCTCTGGCCATGGCTTCCTCCAGTCTGCCTTCCTCTTCTCCAGATTCTGCCTCCCCCAGTCCTTTTGTGGGTTCCTCTGACACTGTGCCCATGAGCCACACACAGACCCCCGTCCTATTCTCCCTCTTGTCTTCTTTGCCATCGTGACATGTTTGAGAGCCTGGTGGCCGATTTTACGATGATTCTGAGCTTTTAACAGGACTTACAACTTCAATAGAAGGGAGCCACTTTCCAGAATGTTTCATTCTGGCTAGTTCCACAGTAATGTCTCCAGAGGTTTCTGTGTATGTTCCCAGTGCATGTGGCTGCAGGAAAGATAAAGCCTGAATGTATCAATTCTCCCAGGAAGCGTTCTCTCGCCTCCGGCCCCTTCCATCTTTCTGTGAGCGGTGATGAGGATGTACTGGGCAATGGCCCTAGAGGGGACACAGAACATCCTCCTCCCCATCATGTAAGTTCTAATTTCCAATTAAGTAAATTTAGTGAAGAGTGGAGATGAGACTGTAACAAAATGAGAAGACTCCCTGGGTATCTCTTGTCTACTGAAATGGAATCATAACACTCCTGTGGCAATGAACCTGAATTGCTTCATATTCATTTCTGTCACAACTAGCCTTGGGTTTCTGCTTCCAGGGGAATGTGTTCATTACATTTAAGAGAAATGTGGAACAGGGGAGGGAACGTGACATTCCTATTCCCATGTCCTGCTCTGTCAAGTTTTCACTTCCCCCCACCACCACATCTATCTTTTTACTAAAAATTAATAGGGGTTATAATGACTGTTGGAGAGAAACAGATCAGAATCACTTTTTTGCTTGCAGAAAGGGCTGCAGATATTAGAGGTGAAGGAGAGGCATCTAGAGAGAGACACCCTCCCCCGCTTGCCTCTCTGTGCTGTTATGGGTTAAAAGCTGGTCAGCACCACCAACCAGGACAGGCACAAAAAATACACATCAGGAGTCAGAGAGATTGACTCTAGCCTTGTCGGTAGCTCGGTGCAAAACTGCCAGTCCTGCACCATCTCAATCCTTTCTCATCTGATTTTTCCAAAGTTTAAATGATGCAACCATTTAAAAAACATGTAATATTATACAGAGGAAGAAACTGAGCTTAGGCCTCAGAAAATTGCCACCAGCAAAGAACGAAGGAAGGGTAGAAATAAGCAGGGAAGTGCCGCATCATCTCAGATTCACACTTCTGGCCAGTCGGCTCCCAAAATGTCTGAAAACATTGCACGATTCTGTGCATGCAGTGGCCATGGGAAAGATGAAGGATCTCGCAAAGGAAGCTTTACCACTCTGGGCCACCACTGGCAGCCTGGTTTTTGACTCTCTTCCAAAAGCGCCAGCTAGCACACATTAAGTTAAATGAAATGCAAATTAACATCATGTTGAGAATATCTAATCATTCTAAGGTGTCGGGAACATCCCAGGATTAGGAATTTTTGACTCTCTTCCAAAAGCGCCAGCTAGCACACATTAAGTTAAATGAAATGCAAATTAACAACATGTTGAGAATATCTAATCATTCTAAGGTGTCGGGAACATCCCAGGATTAGGAATCGTACCTTTAAAGTTGTTCTTTTGGGGTACAAATCATACCCAGGGTACAATCATTGCCAACGTGTGCCTGTGTTTTAGTCTGCTCAGGCTGCCATAACAAAATACCACAGACTGGGTGATTTAACTACAGAAATTTATTTTCTCACAGTTCTGCAGGCTGGAAGTGCAAGATCAAGGTGCCTTCAAGGTTGGGTGCTGGTGAAGCCTCTCTGCCTGGCTTGTAGACAGCTGCCTTCTCGCCATGTCCTCATGTGGCCTCTTCTTCATGAGTGCTTGGGGAGATCTTGATGTCTCTTCCTCTCCTCACAGGACACCAGTCCTATTGGATTGGACTCCACCTTTATGATCTCATCTAATCTTTGTCACCTCCTTGTAGGTACAAATATAGTCACATTGGGGGTCAGCGATTCAACGTGTGAATTCTCAGGGGACTCAACTCAGTCCATAGAAGCCTGGAGTCAGACATCCACACAAGGCAACACCAAAAAGGGGCCGTGTCAGAACAGCCACCACTCTTCACAGCGCAGACGGTTCGTGAGATAAAACCATACAGGTAAGCTTTATAGTTTTAAATGCTTTTAGCTTACCAACGCCTTTAGAATCTTTGTCTCATTTGGTTCTTACAATCCTGTAAGATTGGCAAAGCAGCTGGCCTTATCCTCATCTTGAGATGAAGGGGTAGGCTCGCAGACAGTAGCTCGCTTTGGAAAGAACTGGGGCTGGAGTCTATGTTCTTGGCCTCAAGAAGGTTTCAGTGCAGGGCTCGTGCCTCGTGTTGAGGCCTCAGTATCTACACTCTGGCACAGAAACCACAGTAAGGATTTTTAAGAACACGTAAAATGAAAGGATAGCATCAGACACATTAGCATGTTGGCCTTGGTGGTGAGGGGAGGAAAAGGAGAGCAGATCATGGCAGTAAAAGAGAATAATCAGACAGATAAAAACAGGAAAGGGATCTGGCACCTCGCTGGGTAATGTCATGACGTGAACCAAAGGCTGTGATTAGCTCAACCCTCTACACCTGTTGAACAGAGGCGAGAAATGGCTCAATGCCCAGAACATCTCTGACGTAAGAGAGCTGGGGACAGTGCCAGAAACACCCACCCTGGCTTATCCACCATCTTGCAGTAAGCATAAAGGGAAGTTTGTGCTGAAGAAAGTTATCACTCCCAATCCATGCTTCCAGATGTCCTTGCCTCATTAGAGTTTTCACCTGATTAATGTTAGCTAAGTTACCTGTGCCACTCTTTCTCTTTTGAGAGGCTGATTTTTGAAGTAAGAACTCAGCTTTGGAGTGAGGCATGTCTGGGTTCAAAGTCCAGGTCTGCCTGTTACCTGCTGAGGAAATGCCCTTGCTGAGTAGTTTCTCTCATCTGTAAAATGGGACCGTAATAGCTACCCTGCAGGGTTTTATGAGGACTTGAGCAATGGATGTTGTAATGGGTCTAACACAAGTGTCTACCAATATAGAAAGTGTTTAATAAAGGCAGAATTTATTATTTTAATTTCTAGTGAAGTGCCAAGGAAGAATTGGTTAAGGAACCTAGACGCGACTGAATATGTCTTCCCAATGTTTAGAAAGCCAGGAGGCAATTAATAAGTGACCAGACTTAGGGACAGGTTTTACATTAGGGAGCATATGTCAAAGTGTAAAGGCATGAAGTTCTATGGTTAATAATGTCAGCCATAATGAAATTTGTAAGAATTTTTAAGAATTTGTAAGAATTCAATAGTAACAGCACAAGTTCTTAACTTTTTCAGAAATTGTTGTCAAAGGAATTATCCCATGATTGCCTGAAGAACATACCTAGTTCTTGTTAATCACAGAGTGAATGGTGACTTTAGACCAAGGGAGGGCCAGATATTATAGTACTGTATTGCTCAGTGGTGTTTTACTAGCTGCTTTTAAAATGGATAAATAGGAAAGTTTCCTGTTCAAAGGATCACAGAGTGTTCCTTGTTGGAAATGAAAAAAAAATTCTTTCTGTATTTAAAATAAAATTACTTTCTCAGGATTAGAAATCATCATTTTTTCCTCCTGTTTTCTATGCAGCTTAGTGGTAAATGGTGTCCACATTTTTATGATTGCAGGCAAATGAGCACTGTAATTTGTATGTGTACTTTTTGGACAATTAGAGTATTAGATCCAGCCCCCTTTGCCTTTGAGTTTTGATTGTGTGTGTGTGAGAGAGAGACAGACAGAGACAGAGAAATAGAGAGACAGAGAGAAAGAGAGACTATTACTAATGGAAAAGATATAAGTCAAGTATCTGCTACAGAGAAGATTTGAGTTCCCTAAGTGAGTTAGAGATGCTTCCCCCTTTGTTAACTGCAAAGGAAGCAGATCAAACTTTCTTAAATTCTCTGCTCTTCTTGGGTATTATGTGGATTAAAGGAAAGAGAATACAAAGATTCAAAACAAGACAAGGAGGATTCTTGTCTCCTTTTCACTTCTTCTCCTTTGTCTCAGCACTTTGACCTTGCAGACCAGAATCTTCTGTGATATGAACCACTCTGTCTCAAGGGAACAGTGTATGTCTCCATCGCTATTGTACGGCTCATGTTACATTTCCTTTCTCTTTCACAGTTCGTCTTCTCAAATGAGTTTAGGTAGATAATTTCTCCTAACTCCTTTATTCAATTAGTCTCCTGTGATCTGGCTTCACCCCAGTCCTCTACTAAAAGAACGCATTCTGCACAATAGCTAAAAGGTGGAAACAACCCAATGTTCATTGAGAGATAAATGGATAAACAGAATGTGGTATATACATACAGTCCCATGTTATCCAGCCTTAAAAAGGAATGAAATTCTGATACATGTTACGATGTGAATGAACTTTGGAAAGATTATGCTAAGTGAAATAAGCCAGATACAAAAGGACAAATATTGTATGATCCCCCTTATATGAGGTACCTGGAATAAGCAAATTCATAGAGACAGAAAGTAGAATAGTGGTTACTGGGGTCATAGGGGAGGGGAAGATGGTGAGTTAGTGTTTAACACGTACAAAGTTTTTGAGTTTCAGCTGGAAATGATGGAAAGTTTTGGAAATAGATGGTGGTGATGGTTGCACAACAGTGTGAAAGTACTAATGCCACTGAACTGCACACTTAAAAATCGTTAGAATGGCACATTTTACATTATATGAATTTTACCACAATTTTTTTTAAAAAGCATACTCCTGAAAGTTTCTAATGATCTTCTAATCAACTTTCATGTCTTTTCTTGGTCTACAGTTTCCTTAAAAGGGTTAGATATTTACTCTTTCTTATCCACACTTTTACTTTCAGGAAACTCATGCACCACGTTATCAATTGCCAGTTCCTCATCTTAACCTTGTTACTTTTGCTCCAGTCTAACACACACAACTATATGGCTTTTACCATCTTACTGATTCATTAATTTAACAATGTAGGGAAAGTGAAGATAAATGGTCAGGGTCCCTTGGGGGTTCTGAGTCTTGCGGAGCATTTGATGTGAATGTGCACAAGCGCCCAGATGTCCTGGGTTGTCTGACTTAAGTATAGAGGATGAGTGGCTCTGAGCCACAGGCCTCCCCACCCCCTCCCTNGCCTCAGAAAATTGCCACCAGCAAAGAACGAAGGAAGGGTAGAAATAAGCAGGGAAGTGCCGCATCATCTCAGATTCACACTTCTGGCCAGTCGGCTCCCAAAATGTCTGAAAACATTGCACGATTCTGTGCATGCAGTGGCCATGGGAAAGATGAAGGATCTCTTAGCTCTGCACCTAGAAGCCAGTGGAGCTTTGAGAGGTATTTTACCTGGCAGCTGACAGTCACCCCTACCAGCTCCATAACTTCTCCTGCAACTCAAGCTTCCCGTGCAGTCATTTCCTGTACTTTTTGGCTTTCTTAGTTTCCCTTTCCACAGCCTAACACGGCTCTCGTTCCTCACTTTGCCTCCCCTGCACTCACACTTCCTGGGAAAGCCAGCTGGGTGGAAGCTGAGGGTAAAAGAGGTGGCAGTGGAGATGTTTTAGCAGGGACATTCCTCCAAACTCCATTCAGATGCTTAAGAAATTTGTAGCCACCTGACTTTCTCCTTCTATTCATGTGGTTTAAATGTCCACCATGGTCCTTGTAGGTTGATTTGACTTAAAGACTAAATTTTTTAAGACCTGTAGGAACCTAGAGCCCTCATCATGAATTCTCCTGATTCCTGATCGTTAGCTTGCTCAGGGTGCCTCTCCATGGCTGTGTCCAGGTGAAAAGCCTCAGTTATGGCCAAGGCAAAAGTCTCACATTTCACCTGAGTTCATAGTAGATGCACTCACCCCATTCGTGGATATGTTAGCTTTACTGGAGATATGAGGAGGTTTAGAGATGGGGGTCCCATCACACACCACGCAGCCATCACCAAACCTTCTCTCGTCTGGCCCCAATGGTGCTCTTCTGTCTGCCCCCTTCCTCCCCACCTCCTTTCCACACTATGGACACACTTCTCCCCTTGTCTCCTAGAGAACAATTGTGCTCCTTCCAGGGGCCCATGGCATGTCACTGGCTGTCCCCATGCTCCACTAAGGTATCTTTCCAAACACAAAAGCAGTTCTCTTCTTAAGGGGAATTCTGGTGCCTGATGTATATCTAATAACATTGGCTACTTTTTATCAATCATTTTGGCAATGGCAGAAATGACGTTTGTGTCCATTAACATTAAAAAGGGAGGGAACGAAAAGGCATCAAGGGAAAAAAAGGAAGTTAGCCAATTCATTAACCGCCACCCAGCCAAACTTCTCTCAGCTCTTGGGTTTTCCTGTTCTAAAAGTTAGAGAGAACAACAAACGGTTTGTCCAGAATTTTGTGCTGTTGTTCTGGGCCACATCCAAGGAGGAACAACTGTTGAGTGTCTGGGTCTTATGAGAGATGCTTCCCCCTTTGTTAACTGCAAAGGAAGCTTTACCACTCTGGGCCACCACTGGCAGCCTGGTTTTTGACTCTCTTCCAAAAGCGCCAGCTAGCACACATTAAGTTAAATGAAATGCAAATTAACA
>NW_007728911.1:0-208 GCF_000696425.1 Galeopterus variegatus
AAGTTAACATGCTGATGCTAAAGCAAAACTAATTTTTGAATTTCTCTAAAAATATCATGTTCTTATTTTGCAGTATGCTGACCTCAGTAAAACTTGTTTTTTTTTTTTAACAAAATATATTTTAAGTGATAAAAACATATTAAATGTCAGTGTGCTCACACTTATGCCTTCCTTTTGTACCAAAAAGGATTCATTTCCTTCTGCCCTC
>NW_007728911.1:4267-6238 GCF_000696425.1 Galeopterus variegatus
GTATCAAGATTTATTGAGGCAGAAATCAACTTTATTTTTAAATTTAGAGACATCAAATAACTTAGATACTGCCCTTCAATGTGTGACAGAATTAAAACTTACTTGAGTGAGAATAATTACATATATTTAAAGAGTTTGAGAAAAATAAAAAATAAAGGTAGAAATTATAAATATGAAAGTACTTCATAAAGTAGAAAAAAAGAATTGAAAGATAACACAAATGCTTCCACTAATTTTTTGAAGACTGTAAGGAAAATGAAAACAAATAGGCTCCCTCAGCTGTTCGGAATCTTGCCGAGCATGACGTAGCATGTCTACTCTAAATACATTAAATGCAAACGTGAACTCAGGTGTTCCTTGGTTATCTGACTTGCCCCAGGTGTTCCCTGGTTATCTGACTTAAATATATAGGACAAATGGCTCTGATCCAGAGAGCCCCTGCAATGTCCCTGGGAGGCCACCAGGGATCTGCTAAGGCTGCTGGAGGTTGCTGGAGGCTGCTGTAAGCTGCTGCTGAGGAGGAGGAGGAGGAGGTTGGGGGCTGAGCTCCCATCCAAATAAAGCATGTCAACCTTGCCAGCGGGTCCCAGGATCTTTTTCCAATTACCTAGCTCATGACCTGCATATGAGGGGTCTGTAACCCAGTCTGCATATGAGGAGTCTGTGACCCAGCCTGACAAGGACCGTTCATATTGACAAGTTTAGAACAATGATTGCCATGTAACATTTATTTATTGAACTCTATGCACAAAGTTTCTGAGGAATACACAACTACTATATGATGTTATACCTCTGCTTAAGGATCTGATAACCTAGCCAGGTAGACAAATATATGTGTAACTTACAATGCAAAGCATGCTTTCCTACCTACTAAAGTAGGTAGTAGGTAGTAAATACCAAAATTTTCTTTATGAACACAGAATGAGCATGATTAATTTCACTTGTGGAAAACACTCCAAGTGTGTGTGAAAGTTCTCGTTATCCTGAAGAGGTTGAAGAAGAGGATGACAGAAACGCAACTGCATTAGAGGCAGATATGGGCATGAGTGAGTAGTTAAGTGTGATTGTAAGGTATGGAAGTGCGACAGATGCTCAGCGTAAGGCACAGGCTATTGAATTAAGAGATTTTAGGATTAATGGTGGGAAAGCGATGCAGTTGAAAAAATAATTCAGGTTAGCACTTGATAGGTCCTGATCTTATTCTGAAATCAGGGACAGGACACAATTAGATCTTTGTTTTAGGCAGTAAACCAAAGACTGGCAATGCTGTTATCAGGTAGGTGGCTGCTGCAACGGATACAACAAGAGTTAATGACAGCCTGCTCCAAGTGCACTACGAATGAGAATAATTTGCCTGGGATAATACTGTACCATGTAAACATTTTGTAATTATTTCCTCTGTTCTTATACTTCATAAAATAAAGTAAAAAAATATTTTATTGCTTTTAGAAGCCCATATAGTATAATTAGCCTGAAACAAGTAGAATTTAACAATGTATTCATATACAATTACTGGGTTTTTTCCAGAGAATTTGAGGTGTTAACAATCCAAGTCTCTACACAGTACTCATTACAAGATAATTAGAAACATTTGGAGTTTTAATAATCAAACACATGTTGTCAATCATAGTTGTCTATAAATGATAGAAAAGTAGATTTCGGATTTTAAAAAAAATCATAAGCATTATATCTAATTTGGGGTTTGATCAGTGTATTCTGTCATTACAACAAAAGCTGTAGAAATATTGCTTTTTTTCAAAGCAGCATTAAACATTTCTGACAAAATAAATCATAGTCCACATTTAACTTAAGTGACTAAAACAAGTTAACATGCTGATGCTAAAGCAAAACTAATCTTCGAATTATCTTGTAATGAGTACTGTGTAGAGACTTGGATTGTTAACACCTCAAATTCTCTGGAAAAAAACCAGTAATTGTATATGAATATAATGTTAAATTCTACTTGTTTCA
>NW_007728911.1:6932-11827 GCF_000696425.1 Galeopterus variegatus
TGCATCTGAGCATTAGACATGGGTGTCTGTTTTATTACCTAAACTTTTATATATTTATATATTATATGTTTCTACATATGAATTGTAATAAAATCGTTTTTTCAAAGGTTAAATGCATATCCATTGTAAAGGGCCTTTCCAGAGTGAATAGAATTAAGTTTAAAAAATTCAAAGGTGAGAAGCAACTGAAACTTCATATTTCCTCTCTCTTAAATTCTCTATTTATGTAAAGTATGTTATAAACTACTGTTAATGATTACATTTAATAATATGATTATAATTTTATATGGGAGAATCTAAAACATTCCATTGGAGTAAAGAAAAACATGTGAGAAAATATTATGAGCTTTTTGAATGCTGCAGTTTTTTTTCCTCTACATATACCTATTGAGTGAATATTATCAATCTCCCCACGCTGAATCTATTTTTCCTCACATAAATGGAGATTATTTTAAAACAGAAATATGATCTAGTACATTGAAAGCCAATGAAGAAGCTTTTATCTTAGAAATTATTCCAAACATGTAGATATATGCACAAACAAAAGGCAGAACCAATAGTTTATTAAAATATTTTCACCCACGTTTGTAATTTTCTTACAGAAGTAGTTGCTTAACTTTTTATCAATAAAGTCATCACATTATTCAAAGTGACTAAAACCAATTATATGGATATGGATATGCCTGGACTGGATAAGCTTCTTGCAACAGCAAAGTAGTTGATTTAGAGTTTGAATTAAAATGACATTTGGCCAATCTGTTGAAGTGCAGAAGATGTAGTCATTGCAATGTCCAGTCCCCTCCCCACAGTGTCACCAGGATGTCAATTCATCTGTTCTGTATATACCTGGCCTATGTCTATTTACTTTCTATGTAAAATGTGACTTAATTAAGATGTTGAATTTTAAAAAGTGATGTTTAGAGTATCTGGCAACTTTTAAAATAGTAGTTCTGGCTCAAAATGGTGTTGGACAGCAGTTTCGATAATGCATACACAAAATATTTTTAATACCCACTAATAGGAAAGCTCTAGTTGGGTTATTATTTGTTACTCTTCAAGGCTTAGCAATTACAAATGTGTTGGTTATTTTAATCAGTCTAGAGCCTGTATTTGATGATATACTCTTAACAGTAGAGTATATAGTCCCATGCTGACATTTAGATATATCTTGAAGTATAAAATTAAAGTTTGGAAGCAACATATTTATTTATGTAAAGGAAATTTGATAGATACAAGGCCCGTCTTTCTCTATGCAAGTTTTATCAGACAATTTGAGTTTAAGAAAACCTCCATCTGTTGTATTTATTGTTATTGCTGTTTGCATTCTTTATGCAATGAATATAGTCCTAAAGTGTACTGGGAAGAGGGCTAAATAAAAATGAGACTTTATCTCTATTTACCACTATGATGTCAATTAGCATGTGACCGTGGGTAATCATTTTATCTATTTATGTCTTAGTTTTCACACATTTCTCAGGAGGAGATTATATTAGCTATTCTATAAGGTTGTCTCCAGTTTTAAATTGCTAGGAATATACTTTTACACTTGATTCTATATTTCTATTTGATACCTTTATCTTTGGGCTGGAAAGCACATTACCGTAGATGTGTGAAGGGCAGTAGAGAGACATTTCAAAAGAAAAGACATTTCAAATTGATCCTTATTTTACCTGCTATTGGAAAATTTAATGGTTCTAGGTTAATGTGTCCAGTCATTAAAACATAGTTTAACACTCTCTTTCAATTGCTAATGGATAGAAGCATTTTCCAAGAGTCCTTTATGGTCTCAAAGTCATATTGTGTAATGACTCTGTTATAGATAAGTAGCAAATATTTTAACCAGTAGAGTTGATGGTAAATCTGGTCTCCAGAAGAGAGTACCCAAAAGTGTCTTTTCTCCCTTCTGAAGTCTAGTGGTTTAGTACTGTATTTCCCAATTGAGGGATATAAATACTGTGGATTCTGGTTGATCTTACATAGACATGGATAGACTATTAAATATCACTAAAAATAAAGAAAAAGACACAATACTCCTTTATTAATTCCTTGAATTAATATAATAATAATTAAATAACAATTAAATAATATAATTAAAATTAATTATACTTGAATTCTGATAAATTCAAATATAAAAGTTGCATTTGGACCTAATATATTATTAATATTTCTCTACAACTTGTTAGTCTCCTTTTTTAATTTTTATTTATTTATTTATTTACAGAGCTCAGGCTCACATTTGGCAGTCAGCAATGTTTTGTTGTCATTGAATTTATTGGTTTAACTACAGTCTATTTATGTAGCAGACTATTTAATTTAATTTGTAAGAATGATTAAGTTTCATTTCAGAATAAATGCATTTCATTAAAATATTAAAATACAATAGTAAAGAAAGTGAGCTATTGTGGAAATAATAAACAATATCGTTCTTATGTGGGTATAATAAAAAAAAATTGGTGGTGTTACATAAAATAGGTAAGTTTGCGAACTACTAATTTTGTGGAAAAATCACAAACTTCAAAGTAAAGGAGCACAAAGAGCAAAGCTCCCCTTTTTCTCTTATTGCAGATGACCTCAACCAATTTGTAGAAACTTCCTAAACTTCAGTTTCCTCAGTAACTGAGAGATCAGGATATTAGTTTTCCACTGTTGCTCTGAGGTTGAAATTACACGGAAGGTAAAGTATCTGGAGTTTGGAGGTGCTGAAACCATATCAGTTTTCTCTCCCAGATTAGACAGGAATGGATGTGCTTTCCTAGGTTCACTGAGATGAATCAATATAGTGTTAAACAGTTTAAATAGACAGAGGACAACGTAAAGCACAGAGGCATTACAACCTTAATTTATTCTTCTTTTGACACTTTGATTATTTAGCAGTAAATTTTAAAAGTACAGGGATTAAGAAGAGAGAACAAAAATGATAAAGTACATATTCAATAATAATATATGAATAGATTTTTATCTCACATACCACCATTTGAACAGCAGAAACAATCAAAAGTATTTGTTCATAGAACTTAAATTTCACACTGACATCTTGCCAGTGTATATTAAAAATGAGTATTACCATAACACCGTAGCATACAGTTAATACTGTAAGGAACACAATGAAAATACTGTGCTATGTTGCAGATAGGAGAGAAGAAAGTTGGGGCATATATAATAAAACTGCAAGTAAGAGAGTCCTGACTTTTGATCAATACACTTAAAATATTTAACTGGATTATCAAGAACTGGACTCTATTTTATAAATATGCAGTTTTAGAATAATAGGTGTTAGATCATCTAAATGGTTGATCACTGATACCTATTACCTGCCAAGTTTTTACCCGATACTAATACTTTAGGGATTTAATTTCTCTTCATCATTTCTATCAGAAATTAGGCGAGAGAGTAGCAAGGAAACTAACCTGATGCCTTTCATGAGGGCTGCAGATAATCTTTGCTTTACCTTCATTTATCGTAAACTGCCTCATATTATTAGCACTTAACAGTGTTAAATATGTTGTTTTCTCTGTGAAAATGTATTTTTAATAACTTTGTCTTCATAATTAACAATCTTTAAGTATATGTATTTGGTAATTTTTTTTAAAAACCTGTTTAAATTCTCATTTTGTCTTCCATTTTCTTTTCTGTTGTTAGAGAGATGTTCAAGAAGAGAAACAATAAATGAGTCCATTAAGGGCATCTGGGTCTGGTGCTCACCTTTGCATATCCAGAAACTCGATTGCTCAGTCTCTGTAGGACTAAGAAACACCATAAAAGGCTGATTGACAAATCAGAATTCCAATGTATTAACTTAAAATAAAACCAACTTTCCCATCAATGTAAATCCCCTAGGAAGTGTTAAGGATACTTCCTTCTCATTATTAGAGTCCCTGTGCCACAGAAAGTATATTAGAATTCACCAGGAACTTTAATAAGCAAAAACTATGGCGAAAGTATTTAATGTATATAATGATACTTTACCAAGTATATAAAAATTTTGATTAGTGAATTGCTTTTATGGAGAAGGGAACATACCTATAGCAACCAAAATAACACATAAATTCACCAGATATATTCTCTCTTTTCTTCTTGAACTATAATTGAAAAAAATCATAAATTGATCTAATCTACATTCTCGAAGAATTAACAAAATTGAGTATACCACACATGCCCAAATTGGTACAAGAATATCTGAGGTTACAAAGTTTCAGTTAGACAAGCGAGATAAAAGAAAGTGAGCTATTGTGGAAATAATAAACAATATAGTTCTTATGTGGATATAATAAAATAAAATTGGTGGTGTTATATAAAATAGGTAAGTTTGTGAACTACTAATTTTGTGGAAAAATCACAAACTTCAAAGTAAAGGAGCACAAAGAGCAAAGCTCCCGTTTTTCTCTTATTGCAGATGAACTCAACCAATTTGTAGAAACTTCCTAAACTTCAGTTTCCTCAGTAACTGAGAGATCATGATATTAGTTTTCCACTGTTGCTCTGAGGTTGAAATTACATGGAAGGTAAAGTATCTGGAGTTTGGAGGTGCTGAAAACATGTCAGTTTTCCCTCCCAGATTAGACAGGAATGGATGTGCTTTCCTAGGTTCACTGAGATGAATCAATATAGTGTTAAACAGTTCAAATAGACAGAGGACAACGTAAAGCACAGAGGCATTACAACCTTAATTTACTCTTCTTTTGACACTTTGATTATTTAGCAGTAAATTTTAAAAGTTCAGGGATTAAGAAGAGAGAACAAAAATGATAAAGTACATATTCAATAATAATATATTAATAGATTTCTATCTCACATACCACCATTTCAATAGCAGAAACAATCAAAAGTATTTGTTCATAGAACTTAAATTTCACACTGACATCTTGCCAGTGTATATTAAAAATGAGTATTACCAT
>NW_007728911.1:11879-13876 GCF_000696425.1 Galeopterus variegatus
ATACTAATACTTTAGGGATTTAATTTCTCTTCATCATTTCTATCAGAAATTAGGCGAGAGAGTAGCAAGGAAACTAACCTGATGCCTTTCATGAGGGCTGCAGATAATCTTTGCTTTACCTTCATTTATCGTAAACTGCCTCATATTATTAGCACTTAACAGTGTTAAATATGTTGTTTTCTCTGTGAAAATGTATTTTTAATAACTTTGTCTTCATAATTAACAATCTTTAAGTATATGTATTTGGTAATTTTTTTTAAAAACCTGTTTAAATTCTCATTTTGTCTTCCATTTTCTTTTCTGTTGTTAGAGAGATGTTCAAGAAGAGAAACAATAAATGAGTCCATTAAGGGCATCTGGGTCTGGTGCTCACCTTTGCATATCCAGAAACTCGATTGCTCAGTCTCTGTAGGACTAAGAAACACCATAAAAGGCTGATTGACAAATCAGAATTCCAATGTATTAACTTAAAATAAAACCAACTTTCCCATCAATGTAAATCCCCTAGGAAGTGTTAAGGATACTTCCTTCTCATTATTAGAGTCCCTGTGCCACAGAAAGTATATTAGAATACACCAGGAACTTTAATAAGCAAAAACTATGGCGAAAGTATTTAATGTATATAATGATACTTTACCAAGTATATAAAAATTTTGATTAGTGAATTGCTTTTATGGAGAAGGGAACATACCTATAGCAACCAAAATAACACATAAATTCACCAGATATATTCTCTCTTTTCTTCTTGAACTATATTTGAATAAAATCATAAATTGATCTTATCTACATTCTCGAAGAATTAACAAAATTGAGTATACCACACATGCCCAAATTGGTACAAGAATATCTGAGGTTACAAAGTTTCAGTTAGACAAGCAAGATAATTTTGGGAAATCCATTGTACAGTGTGCTGATTATACTTAATGTTCTGCGTATTTGAAAACTACTAAGGGATTAGATTTCAAATGTTCTCAGCACAAAAAATGATTAAGTATGTGAGGTGACGGATATACTAATTAGCTTGATTTAATCATTCCACAATTTATACATATATCTAACACCACATCGTACCCCATAAATTTATACAATTATTATTTGCCAAGTATAAATAAATTAATAATAAAAAATAAGATGTGAGGTTATAATAAACCCAAGCACACTGACTGAAATAACATAATGGTCCCAGTAGCAACATATTTTGAAAATACTTTAAAATAAATCACTTATACAGGTCACTCACCTCAGGCAATGCAAACCAGTATTTTTCTTTACTTTAGTTTTTGAATGTGACCTTATCTCAAACTTATTCTTGAAACCTTGAGAAATAATTTTTGAGGAACCTATGCAAACCTATACATGACCTATACTTAATACAAGTAAATAGTGTGTGAACGGCTACTTCAAGTTGAATTTTATTATTACTTATGATTTTGGAGTATTCCAGATTCATGGTGTATGTGTGTGCTCAGTAAAATGATAGGTGAGTAATAGGTAAAACCTAAATCTCATTAAAAATAAATTAAAAGCCTATATTTTTACATTTTTAAATCCAAAAGTTCCCAATGAAAGCATTTGACTTGCGTGCATTTATTTTAGACAAGCTTACATATTGAGACTCCTTGAATTCTCCAAAGTCTGCTTAGTTATAAACCAGAGTTCCCATTGACAACAGAATTTTTGTGCAAGTATTGATTTTTAACTTCCAAAATTCCAGTCATCTAATAAACAGAGTTGAAAAATTTGAGTGCCAATTTTCCGCAGTTGAGTGTATGTCGCTGTTGCTTCACCTACAAAGCCTATCCTAGGACGGAACAAGTTATGCACAGTGGGCTGGGAAAAGAAATCATGAGAGAGAAAATAAGTTTAAAAAAAATTGCAGCATAATTAGAAAGCCATATGTTTTTTCTCTGCCCTATTTTTTCTTGCACTTTAAAATATTCTCCTGAGTTCAATTATACTTACCTAGGCTCACAGCAGTCTGAATCTGAAGAAATTTA
>NW_007728911.1:13953-36694 GCF_000696425.1 Galeopterus variegatus
GCCTATTGCTGAGTTACAACTTAATATTGATTTTTGTCTGTTAGGATTGCTGACAGGCACACCAAAATGTTGAGACCAGAAACACTTAAAAAAAAATTCAGTGGAACATCATTTACAATTAATACCTAATTGTTTATTAGTAATGACTTTTACTGTCATAATATGCTAAGGAGATTACAGAAATAGGAATAGGATATGAAAAAGTTAGCCAAGAAATACTGATGTAGTTGGAGAAACAAAAAAAGGAATATATTTTGTTTAATTAGATAAATTTATTATTTGTAAATTTCATTATTATGATGACTCAAAACATTACGTTTAAAAGAAGAATCATGTTTCAGTACATTATAATAGTCTTTTAGTGTTATTTGATCTTTAAATTCAAATAGTTTTATTACTATTGTAAAATATTAGACTTACGATATATACACTTTGATCAAAAAGAGGTTTTCTCTGTGAAAATAATCATGTAAAATATTTAAAACTACAGTGAAGTATCCACAACACTCCTAACAAAAACATTTTTAAAAAGTAATTTGACATGAGGCAAATAGTTTTGGAAACACTCCAAAATTGATTTGTAATTTAAATAAAAATAAATACTATTCACTTTGAGAGATTGTTCTTTTTTCTTTTTTTCAACATGTATCTTTGTTGATTACTACAAATTTTTATTGCTCCAAATATAATCTTTCAATAGAATTTCAGTTCTATATTTCCAACTATGTTTTTAATATTTCCCTTCAAATGCTTGGTGGAATCCTCCGACTGCAGATGTTCACCACAAAAGTGAGCTTTCGTGTCAGTGTGGTCCTCTTGTTATCCACCTTTCTCAGCACTGGAGATTTCTTGTTCTCTGTTCTACATACCTAATTTCACTCTTGTTAGTCATTGTCATTTCTTATCTGCCATTCCATGCTGGTCATCATGCTTCTAGTCTCTTTATGTTTTACCAGATGTTCCTCAATTTTCTTTCCTCAAGAAATTTTAAAAATGGGTTAAAATTAAGTTATTTCACCTATCATTTATAGACCTCTATAATGTCTATAATCCTTACACTAGCATAAAATATTTTTCTCATTATGTCTCATATGAGCCTTGTACCTGGGCAAGTATTTTCTCTTTGCTGTCTGGCCCTGCCTCCCCACCCCTCCTGCCCCCGCCAAAAAAAAACCAGTTCATGCCACCTCCCTCCCCACCCTACTTCTCATCCTATTCCCACCCTCATCATCACACTCCTCTCACCTTTTCTTACACTTAAACTACAAAAATCATATTCTTTCTTCAGAGCCAGATCAGATTCTATTTTTTGAAAGGTTTCCTTGTTTTATTCATTCACTAGTGCATTCATTTATTCATGCACTCAACAAATATTGAGTCCCGAACTCTGGTGAACCCAGACTGACATGTCGCTGTCATGAAGTGTGCTAGTCATTGCAGATTACAATTTTCCTTTTCCAACTTCCTTTGCTCACGCGTATTTATTTCTGCTGAATGCCACTGTACGTATTCTATAGTTTAAAATTTATATTTTGTTTCTTAATGATTGCAAGTTCTTCTACAAGTTCAGAATCTAGTTGTCGGAAGAGACCGTGTGACTTACATCTTTTATATGCTCCAAAGAGCCCAAAGCCTAATATGCTGCTACATGGTAGTGTCACAAATACTTTCTAATTAGTTATTTGATTAGCGTACCATAAAGTATTTTTTGAAATAGTTTTTCCTGTAAGTTTCAATGGGTCATAATCATCTAGTAAATCCTTCATGTGTTAGTTCAAATAGTAGTGCCTCTGTTTTTTATTAGTTCTATATATCAGAGAAAAACAATGACCATCATTTTAAAAAGGCAATGCAGTATAGTTCTACAGTAAAATTCCAAGCCTGGCAAGATTATTTTCTTTGAAAGTCTTTCTTAATGCCTCTCATCTCTTCCAATTTAGATTCAAAAGGAGAAAAGCAGTCAATTTCCTTAAGTATCAAGTAATCTGTATTTTGCAAAAATGATTATTGCAGACAAATGAAAAAACTTAAAAAAAAAGAACCTTTTAGCTATCAAACCCTCTCCAGGGACAGGTTAGAGAAACTGAAGATCATAACAGATGTTTTCAGCTATCTAGTTAGCTAGGGCTATGATGCAAATAATTGTTACTGCCATTATCTTTGAAACCAGATGTCTGATGTCCCTATGAGACATAACAAAATAATAATGATGATGGTATAGATGATTTTTAGGCCTATTGCTGAGTTACAACTTAATATTGATTTTTGTCTGTTAGGATTGCTGACAGGCACACCAAAATGTTGAGACCAGAAACACTTAAAAAAAAATTCAGTGGAACATCATTTACAATTAATACCTAATTGTTTATTAGTAATGACTTTTACTGTCATAATATGCTAAGGAGATTACAGAAATAGGAATAGGGAAATTAAAATCTTTCCAGAAATTCTCTGTCAACTGATTTGAGCTTGAAAAACTGTTAAATTAATTGCATGACATGTTTATCTAAAATTTCCTCTGTGGAAGCAGCCTAGCATCTGGAATTATTTTTGTTATTCTGATTTTTTGGCTAGGCTTAGAAAAAGAATAAGGCTGTTAGTGGGGTTTCTCCAGGGATCAATTCATTCTAAACATGGTACACTACCTCCTGGTTAGCATGTTAACCAGCTAGAATTTAATAGAACTGGTTTACCTGCTAAAGGGCAAAGGGTTCCAATGCATAAAGACCTCCAGAAATGCTTAACTGGCAAAATAAAATTAAATGAAATAAAGCAGAAGACAGACCTGTATTTTAAAGTTTGCAAATAATGTGTTAGTTTGCTTTACATGATATGTTTAATAATAATCAATATGCAGATTTTTTTGTTTGTTTTGAAAACTGGTACATTTTAAATACATTAAGATTTAAAGGAAAACAATAAAGGTAAACAATCACCAACTAATCAATCCAACATGTAAGACTACATTTTTTTTTTCTTTTTTCTTTCCTTCATTTATTTAACTTTTAAGGCAGACTGCCACATGCAGCACCTCGTTTGGATGTATCTGAAGTCATAGAAGCTTGACTACCCTGCGTTCTCCTACAAATGGACCTTGAGAGTTTGTTTGGAAATTCTAGCCGGGGAGCGCAGCTCCCCACGTGTCCTGGACCAAAGAGTGCTCCTCTTCTATCAGAGCAGGTTGTTTTCTTCAACTGAGTGCACAGCTTTGGGAGAAACACATACAGAGCAGTGTGGGAGGAAGGGGACACTGGCCGAGCCAGGCAGGTCAGGTGAATCAACCATGGCTATCAGTGGGGTAACAGATGACACAGCCAGATAGACCTTTTGTCCCTAAGGCTACATCTTAAAGTATTGCTTTTGCTTCTTTAACATATTCTTGTAAATAAAAAGATGTAATTTCCAAAATAATTTTTAAATTCTTTAAGATAAAAAAGATATGAAGACAACATAAAATACCAAATGTGATACAGCAAATAATAAAGTATGCCTTCTGTAGATTTTAATTCATAATCATAGAAAGTGCACACTGTGAAAACTCAAATATATATGCAAAGATAGAAATTCAGAACTTCAAGGAAAATTACAAATCATCTAGGGAAAACTTCAGATAATCATAAATTTATAATACAACATATTGACAAGTAGTATTTCTGCCTCTTCTTGAATGCCTTCATTGATAGGAAACTCATTAGCACCTTACTGAACCCCTTCTGTCTTAGGATGACTCCAATGACTGGAAAGTTATTTTTTCTATGTATATTATTTATCACTTTATGTCATAATTTCTCAGACATTTCTTCTACTTGAAAAATAGTAACTCGTAAGCATCTTGTCTATCAATTTTCAGATTCCATCTAATAAACACTAAAAATATCAGGATACAAGTAAAATATGTACCTGCAAAGAATACATGGTTAAAAAAATACATGGTTTTAGTTGACAAAAAACTAAGAAGTCTTACTTGGAACCTGGGGACTATTTATTACATTTTGCAGATGAGAGCTGACCAATGATAAGTTATGCAAACACTTAAACATCTTTTTACCTTCCCTGCAATATGGAACGGTGGCTATAGGATAGCAGGAAAAGCATTACCTTGCTGCTCACGAAATTGGGCTTTCACTCTATTTCTGTCATTAGTTTTATTAGTAGGCATGCGCTAATAATATGACTTTGGACAGATAACTCATTTCTTTGATACTTGGTTTACTCACTTAAAAAAGTGGGATAGAGTACATAACCAACATTACTTTTATAACAATAATATTATGGTATTCAGAAAAAAAATAATTCTTAATTATACTACCACAAAATACCAGTGTGGGAGGAAGGGGACACTGGCCGAGCCAGCCAGGTCAGGGGAATCAACCATGGCTATCAGTGGGGTAACAGATGACACAGCCAGATAGACCTTTTGTCCCTAAGGCTACATCTTAAAGTATTGCTTTTGCTTCTTTAACATATTCTTGTAAATAAAAAGATGTAATTTCCAAAATAATTTTTAAATTCTTTAAGATAAAAAAGATATGAAGACAACATAAAATACCAAATGTGATACAGCAAATAATAAAGTATGCCTTCTGTAGATTTTAATTCATAATCATAGAAAGTGCACACTGTGAAAACTCAAATATATATGCAAAGATAGAAATTCAGAACTTCAAGGAAAATTACAAATCATCTAGGGAAAACTTCAGATAATCATAAATTTATAATACAACATATTGACAAGTAGTATTTCTGCCTCTTCTTGAATGCCTTCATTGATAGGAAACTCATTAGCACCTTAGTGAACCCCTTCTGTCTTAGGATGACTCCAATTATTGGAAAGTTTTTTTTTCTATGTATATTATTTATCACTTTTTCTCATAATTTCTCAGACATTTCTTCTACTTGAAAAATAGTAACTCGTAAGCATCTTGTCTATCAATTTTCAGATTCCATCTAATAAACACTAAAAATATCAGGATACAAGTAAAATATGTACCTGCAAAGAATACATGGTTTTAGTTGAGAAAAAACTAAGAAGTCTTACCTGGAACCTGGGGACTATTTATTACATTTTGCAGATGAGAGCTGACCAATGATAAGTTATGCAAACACGTAAACATCTTTTTACCTTCCCTGCAATATGGAACGGTGGCTATAGGATAGCAGGAAAAGCATTACCTTGCTGCTCACGAAATTGGGCTTTCACTCTATTTCTGTCATTAGTTTTATTAGTAGGCATGCGCTAATAATATGACTTTGGACAGATAACTCATTTCTTTGATACTTGGTTTACTCACTTAAAAAAGTGGGATAGAGTACATAACCAACATTACTTTTATAACAATAATATTATGGTATTCAGAAAAAAACTAATTCTTAATTATACTACCACAAAATACTTGCAAATGAAAAATCTGTTTTGCTATATCACAGAATTCACTTTAAGGTGAGAATTTACAACAAACTTTTTCATGAGTACGTGTCTTTTTTTGTTTTGTTTTTGAAGGGGTCTTCATGCCAATGTTATATTTGGAAATTAGTGTTAGGAGAATGTTCTCTAAATATCTTAGAGGCAAATTTCATGTAAATATCTGAGCAAGAACTCAGTGAGATTAAAATCCAAATATAACTGAACTTTAAACATGATGCAGTAGTCAGAATAAATATGTGAAATCAGAATACTTGAGTTCTCTCGGATCTGCCAGTTACCAACTAAATTACTTTGGGTCTATTAACCTTGTGTCTTATGAAAGAGTTAAAAAAACAAACAAAACTGCTGAAAGAAAAATGGGAATATTAAGTTTAAAATAAAGTGTTACCCAATCGACTATTTCAAGTAAACCGAGGGAATTTTTGCCTTGTGTTAGAAAAGCCCAATCTGAAATAACCTTATCTTGCCAGTTATTCTAGTAAACATTTATGAACTGATCATATGTATATAATATACAAACACACACATATACCTAATATATATCTGAAATGTATATATCTCCCTCTATATGTTATATTACTCTATTACTGTAATATATATATATATACATATAACTGTATTATACTACATATATTCAAATTAAATAATCTAAATCATGAAATATATGTAATAATGAAACAATTCATTTCACTAATAATTTTTTAACAGAATATATGAAATGATTAGCTCGAAGTCAACTCAGCTCAAGAAAGTCCTGGAAGCATAGAAAGTAAAAAGAATTAGTTATACACCCCGCTGGATAAGGCAATGGGAATGGGGGGGTGTCTGTGTACCTATAATAAAGATTTAGTTGGGTCTGTATCTGATGATTTTCACTCAGTCACTCTGTGACCTCTCTAAAACATGTACACACTTTGCCTCAAGCTGTATAAAGTGTTGTGATTACTTGTCGTAAATGTATTTAAGAATAAAAAACTTCTGGCAGCTGTTGTCATGCTGTTTTAGAGTTTCTCAGGAGTCTCCAAGAAATGAAGTAGTTAATTCAATAAAAATCTGTTCTGAGAGTATTTTAATATATTTATTTAAGATATAAACTCCCGAACCACATGAAGTAAAACCTCAGTGCTTTTTCCCATAAGACATGAACATATAAGATTTTAGAATATGTAGTGATGTTATAGCTTCTTCAATTAGGAAACATCTTAATTCTAATAAATGTTAGAAGATAAAAGCTTTGCCAGTTGGATTTTTTCCAAACTCATTTATACTCAATTAAGAACTTTATTTTTAATCTACAGAACCGTTTAAATCAGTAATTAGAAAGCATGGTTGGGAAAAAAAATCTCGCTTGTACATTGCTGCAAGAATAATAAGATCAAGGATTGAACCATTTCTTTTTTTCCAGCTGAGTTCCATCTCTTTCTGCATACATTAGGACATATTGATCAGATATGAGCCATCAGTATCTGCTAATACATGTAACATCAAAACACTTATAATAAGAAAAACACAGTTATTGATTATCATTATGAAACAATAAGGAAAATCATATTAAAAAGGATGTGAAAAATATGCTTCTTATGAATGATCTTTTCAATCACCCTCTACCTATATGAAAAAGAAAGCAAATATCATATTCAGTACATTTGGCTCCTCAAAAGGGCTAGGTAATTCTTCAAAGTAGAGTAAAAGAATTTCAGTCCTATTTAGAATTCTCTAAAAGCCATACACCAACAGTTGAAACTATCATACTTATTGGAATTTAGCTTAAGTATCACACTCTTAATTTGTCAAAATTGTCCACAATTTATAGGCTATTTCTCATTTTCTACAGGGCTCTCACTATAGAACAGTCATTAACAAGAAGTCTTTTTTTTTTTTTTAAAAGCAATGAAAAGATTTGGACGACTATACAATCGCAGTTTAGTGTTCTCTGGTGTCAACCTTTTGATACTTGATGCGATTTGCTCGATTGTTAAATAGCTACAGCCAAATAAAGTAAGTAGCTTCTCCTTCTGCAAAAACATTTACCTCCTAGGTTAGCTAAACTCTTAAAAAAAAGAGTCATATGGCAATGTGAAAACTTCATCTTCAATGTTTATCACAACAGATAAACTTGAAGCAAAAAAAACCCACTAATGCTGTAAAACCACAGATGACAGGACAAAGAAGTTAAGCTTGATCTGTATTCAATAATGAAGAATGAAGACGAGCTATAGAAAAAAGCATTTGTAGCTGGTGTGTCCTCCAAAATAATTAAGAATTTTCTAGTTAAAGTTGACCTGTAATGAGCAAATGCACTTTACTGCATTAAACTAAAAGCAAAATAAACAAATATTAAGTGTGCTCTCAAGTATTATACAAATATGCATGATGCTGTGATTGACAAAATGCAAAAGTTTAGGATTTGATTTTTTAAAAATAGGAGTGGAATTGATATAATTCTGGGTTTCTTCTGAACACAAATTTTACAGATTTTCTGTATTAGTTCATATTTATCCTGTTTCTAAAACGTTGCATGTAGCTCAGTACAAAAGTAGTTAAGAAATAAGGTTTTTTTTTAATATGATTATGACCAAAGCAGGTGTGACCAGAAAGTCTGATTATTCCGATTTACATAATATTCTAAGCTTGTCCAGATAAATTATAAAAAAAAAATGTTGTAAATCATACACTTTATGAAGATGATAACCTCTACTAAATTGTTCTTTTTGCTTGCTTTTCTTGTGTCCGTTTCGTTTTTATAAAGTGGGACCTAGAAAAATAATAAACAGTAAATAAATATTCCTAATGGATCGATTCATCCTCCCTTTCTAACATATCTATAGTCTTGTCTTCATAAACCAGTGACCACAATAGCCTGGTTAGCCTCTCGTTAAACTCAAACCTGACCTGACAGCTCTTTCTTCTGCTCTGTATCCCATAGTTCAATGATACTATATGTATCATTTTGTTGTTGATTTTGTCCCTTTCAGTGCAACTCTGAGATCAGAAGAGATTGGACACATGCAGGGTGGTATGGCTGTGGACCCAGTGCAGCTCTGGAAGATGGATTTTTAAGTCTCTTTTAATGTGAAAAAGCAGATTTCTAAAATAATTTTGATTAAGCAGAGAAGTCCTTTTGAGCACTTCAAATATTTTAATTCCTTTCTCCCTTCCAATCTGTATTGCACATATTTTATAGTAAACTGCTAGCTTGGTTCTCTGGCTTTTTATTTTATTTTATTTATTTTTTTTTTTTTTTAGTACAAGGAGTACATGATTACACAATAATAGACTTCTCTCGTATAACTTCGTATAATGTATGCTATACGAAGTTATTACGAATGTTGTTAGAGTGTTATCTTGGTACCTCAAAGAATATTGCTTCCAGTTACCTCAGAAATGATTTTTTTTCTTGAGTAAAAGCTGAATGACCATAACCTAGTAACAAAGGAGGCAGCCAAGCAAGAGTTTTTTATGTTGTGCAATAAATTTTCTGTCTTCTACTAAAGATTTTAATATTTATCAAGTGCTTACAATATTTCAGGTTCCGTTCTACGTATTTTAGAAGTGTTCTATCACTAAAATTCACAACAATCCTGAGATAAAAATAATGATTATTCGAGTTTACTTCAAGAAATTGAGGCTTAGAAAGGATACACAATTGCCGATTGCCATATAGCTACTAAGTGACAGTTCCAAGATTCAAATTCATGCAGTCTGACTCCAGAATCCATGTTTTCAATCAATACGCAAAGCTGCCTTGACACAGTATCAAATGAAATAGTCAGACATTTCTCCTTCGAGTTGTATATGTTATATATATAGAATTTGAAAAGCTTGAATTCTTTTAAATTGTAAGGAAAATAATTAAGAATTGAAAAGTAGCAAAATTACATTATGTGTGAGCTGTGTAAACGTTCATAAATAATTGAGAAATATATAGCAGTACCCCCCAAAATTGTTCTGCTTATTCTCTATTTCTGCCACATTAAACATTTTGTGTCATGAGAGGCTGGGTCTCGGGCCTGAATGAGGTTGTCATTGTCACCAGTCTCTCTTGGTTTCAGGCTTGTGTAGTGGTCCTGTCCGCAGAAGTGCTTTGCCTCTATGAACTCCATATCTGCTTAAATTGAATCTCTGTTATGCAAATCATTCTGTCCTTGCTTCAGATGTCACAGTTATTCTGTTGCCTTTACTTTAGACTCTTCTCTCTGTTTCTATGTCTTTGTATTTTCATTATATGGAAGAGTTGAGAATACTGATTTCTGTTTAGGCAGAAACCCCAAATTTTTCTTTTTATGTATTTATATTTTGCATAATATATTGTACAAACCTGCCTGGGCTCAATTTCTCTATTCTGTGTTACTTCTCATACTGCTTTTTACTGTCCTCCTTCCACATACTAACGGTCGCGAAAAAAGAAAAAAAAAAAAAAAAAAAAAAAAAAAAAAAAGAGAATATTTCACAGACCTCTTTGAAAAACAAAAAAAAAATTTAGAGAGGAGATGTGCTGCAAACATTGTCCTGGTTTAGGAGCATTTTATCAAGCCATAACGCTCACTCCTGGAATTCTGTCCTTTGCAACTCAGTCAGCTTTACTTGGCTGCTGAGCTGAGCCTAGCCCTGGGACTGTATTGACTGCAAAAGGTTAGGAAATGGCCAACATTCACCAGCTCTCTCAAAGCCTGACCTGAACATTCTGTTTACGTACATCTCAGTCTTTCATGCAAGCTTTCTTTGTATTTCACTGGCTGGAAGGATCTGAAATTGCCCATTGCCTTTCCTTGATATTGCAATAGCACAATGAAAGACTGGACATAGATTTAGAATAGAGTCTAAGCAGGTTGTTCATGCTTTGATTTGTTTATATTTCTAAGTTTGGCTGCTCTTTCCTAGACAGAAGAAAATTTATACATGGTCCAGCACAGCTCACTGACAGTCTAATTTGACTATTGAGAAAAGAAAAAAATCTAGCAACTAAAAAAAAGACCATATGTCATCCATTTTTTTTTTCATCCCTGATAGTATTTCTCCAGGGATAATCCGTTTTGAGTGACTTACTGAGTTTCTGCCAAAGTTCATGTGTTACGATATCTGTTATCTACTAGAACACACTTTAGCATCAACAAAGCAATATACAAGTCTTAGTTAATTTAAAATATATTAAACTAATCAGTTACTGTATTCAGAAATGCACACTACAGGAATGATCAGAAAGGCCACTTTATGATCTTATCTGAATCTGTAAACAATCACACACTTTTGTAAACTGTCATATTGAAAGTCTGAAATGGGTTTTCAGTGGTAAAATTGTTGTTTTCTTCTGAACGTAATGGAAATTAAATTTAAGACCTCATTGGTGAAATTGAGGGCATTCAAAATTTTGATTTGGCTAAAGTACTTTAGTAGATTATTTGATATTTGCATGACCAAGGTACAAGGGTACGTCAAAAAGTTCGTGGAAAAATGGAATTGAAAGATAATGTGTATATTTCCATGAACTTTTGAAGACCCCTTTTATAAGAATTGAAGGGGCCTAGTAATCTTTATTCTTAAAAGTGGCATCCACATCATTTGTAAGCAGTCCTGAGTCCAGTTATATAAGATAGAACTTCTGCTTGCCAGTTGCCAACTATAAGGATGAATAAATACTGTCCCTGGATTATCGCCACTACAGTTTTGAGTAAACCTCCTATGCAAAGTAGTGTTTAGTGCATTGGAAAGAGTAGAAAGCTGGAACTTCACCAAACTTATAGAACAGGTTGAATAAAGCATTTTGAATTTCCTAGGTTATAAATATTCTTTTAATAGATGTTTGTATGTATGGCAGAATTTGGGCTGAGTCTTGTTTTCATAATAAATTTGTGGTGAAGCTATAGAATAGTAGCTAAACCTCATTTTCCCGTAAGGTTTCTGAACCTATCATTACTTCCAAAAAGAGTCAAAGCGTGTTTCTGAGTAATCAGATTGGTTTGGGTCAGGTAGCCATTGTGTCTATACTCAATCCTCATCCTGAGTACTTCATTCATAAACTATCTTCACACTCTTTTGTACTTGCAATTTACCTCTTCTCTGTTTTCATTCTATGACTATTTTAAACATGCTTTCCTATGATATTGGGCGGTGGGGGAGAATTTTGCTACTGAAAAGCCTGTCTTCCTTTCCTTCCAGTTGCTCTTCAAGTTTTCACTTGATCTTTCCATCTGCTCATCTCCATGTCACTTTGAACTTTGAACTTCTCTACGATTTCCCACAACTCCACATGCCTCTTTGTTAATTAAGGCAATGTGTACCTCTCACTTTTCATCTCCTCTGGCCTCCTGGCAGCATTTGAAACAATTGACCTCTCTCCTCTCCAGAATACATGGCATGACTCTCCTCATTCAATCCTTTCACTTCTAATCTGTAATTCTCAGCATCCACTGAGGGCTCATTTTCCTCTGCCCAGCCCTTAACTATTGATATTCCCTGAATAAATAATAAATCAAACACTCTGTTTTACTGAGGCACAATAATGCTCCTCTGCAGCACAAATGAGATGCACGCTGTGTGTGCATGCTTACCTGCAGCCTTCTGTAAGGGAGTGGGAGATCTGCTCTGCCAGCGCACTGTGAAGCCATAACCTTCTTTCTGGTTTTGCAGTCAAAGAATTAAATGTCTTTTTGCCCTAATTATTCCTAAAATGTTTTAAAAGTAAATGCAGGAAAAGGCTGTAGAAGTCATAGCATTCAGTATGACAAAGTCCATGACTTTGCTTTGTAGACAAGGCTGAAAGTGACCTACTTCATCAAAACAGCAACAGGAACAAAAGCTTATAATTTAGCAGTAGAAAGATTTGGGGGCTTGCCTCTCCGGAAGTGGGAGGGTCACTCTGAGTAATGCACAGAAAGAAATATGAGAGAGTTGACAAATAGTTTAACTTCTAATTTGAATGCCTACCCCATGATTCCTGTGCACTGTGTCTGTTAGAGGGAGCAGTATTGACTTGGCAAGGGTGATTCTTCATGAGACGGACAGTAACAGTGAGGGAGAAGTTACAGTTTGCAAAACATGATCATGTGGTTCTAAATTACTGACTTTTCATACTGCATTAAATTGACAAATCAAAGAGGGAATTTTGCTAAATGATTAACCGATGATGATGATCCTGGGGTTTTGCTTTTATATCTGAAAAATGAAAACAGGACTAATAGAGACACAATAATACGTTATTAGAGAAATTATACCATTTTGACCATCATACGTAAAACATGTTGCTTTTTTGGTTTTTACCCCAAAACCTGTGACTATATTAATTTACAATTTGGGAAAATGTGTAGAAAGTATCACAAACTACGCCTACAATTTTAAATGGTATTAAATCTAGGTTTTGGTTATTTTCATTTAATCTAAATTAGGAGTTATTTTATAATTTTCTAGACTTTCTTCTATCACCACTGTTAATAGAGAGATGTCTATATATATATAGGCAATTCACAACAATTCAAATTTATCTTTCCAACCTAAATATGTCTAGTCCCATTGGTCAACTGCCTAATGTACCTTTCCCAAAAGTTCTCACTCACAATAAGAAAATTCTTGTGAATGACACTGTCCCTTCTCTTTCCTACCATGCTCTTAACTTGTCCTGTAGTTTGCATCTCAGTGAAAAGCAAATGATCAAGCTAGAAACTTGAGAGTCATTGACCTTTCCTTTTCTTCATCATCCATATTTAGAAGGTAATTATCTTAGTCTGCTCTGCCTCATAGCAAAATACCAAATACTGCGTGGTTTAAATTATAGAAATTAATTTTTTCACAGTTCTGGAGGCTGGGAAGTCCAAGATCAAGATGCCAGCTCATTCAGTTTCCTGTAAGCCCTCCCTTCCTGGCTCGCAGACGGTCACCTTCATGCTGTGTCTTCATATCATGAAAAGCGAGAGAGAGCTATGATATCTCTTCCTTATCAAATTAGGGCCCCATCCTTCTAATCTCATTTAACCTTTATCACTTTCTCACAGGCCCTATCTCCAAATAGTCACTTCGGTGATTAGGACTTCAATGTATGAATTTTGCAGGGATGCAAATATTTAGTCCATAACAGTTCCCTAGTTTTCTAAATTCTATGTATGTATTTATCATTTACTCTGCTCATTTCTCTATTTCAGTCATTATTTTTCACCTGCATTTTATCAATAACCTATTAGTAACCTTTTTCTGATACCTGATATCATGCCATTTAATTTGCTCTTCATCAATACATGATCTGCAGCATCACCAAGTGATGTTTCTAAAATGCAAATTTGATATGTTATATCTCTTCTTGGGAAACAAGAGAATGAACAATGTGCAGCCTCTGGAGTAAGAGTTTCTCATCTTGGCTCTACCTCTCATTAGCTCTGTGGCCTTGGAAAATTAATTATTTAACCTCTCGAAGTCTTGGTTCACTTCTTAATAAAATAAAGATCATCACTGTGCCTACCTCACATGGTTAATGTGAAGATTAAATGAGATAATAATGGAAGACACTTAGCACAGTGTTATTCACATAGTAAGTTCTTAGTACAGGCTGGCTGTTATTATTATTATCCAATGTATGTCTCCCCCAGCTTTTAAGCTAAACTACAATTTCCTTTCCATGATATTTAAGGACCTTCATGATATGCTCTCAGGTTATGTTTCCAACATTATTATTATCATCATTAGCATTATTTGCCAGAGACTTTTCTACTTTTGGTGGGAAAGGGGGTAAGTCACACTGACAAGTTTGTAGTTCTTTACATGCCCCGTCCCTGCTGACCTGAGATCCAGGCCTCAAGACAAAACGCCCCTCACGTTAAACGCTCTTCCACCCTTTTCCAGGAGATGGCAGATGCCTGATCATCATTCAAGACCAAGTTCAGTTCTCTTGTCTAATTACCACTCCAGGACTTCCCCATCTTATCTAAGACAGGTTCTCGTCCCCCTCCCAAGACTCTGACAGCAGCCACGGTTATCTCTTTCACATCCCTAATCATACTTTATTGTAACTTCCCTTTTATTTACCTCTCTTCTGTTGTAAATCATACACTTTATGAAGATGATAACCTCTACTAAATTGTTCTTTTTGCTTGCTTTTCTTGTGTCCGTTTCGTTTTTATAAAGTGGGACCTAGAAAAATAATAAACAGTAAATAAATATTCCTAATGGATCGATTCATCCTCCCTTTCTAACATATCTATAGTCTTGTCTTCATAAACCAGTGACCACAATAGCCTGGTTAGCCTCTCATTAAACTCAAACCTGACCTGACAGCTCTTTCTTCTGCTCTGTATCCCGTAGTTCAATGATACTATATGTATCATTTTGTTGTTGATTTTGTCCCTTTCAGTGCAACTCTGAGATCAGAAGAGATTGGACACATGCAGGGTGGTATGGCTGTGGACTCAGTGCAGCTCTGGAAGCTGGATTTTTAAGTCTCTTTTAATGTGAAAAAGCAGATTTCTAAAATAATTTCGATTAAGCAGAGAAGTCCTTTTGAGCACTTCAAATATTTTAATTCCTTTCTCCCTTCCAATCTGTATTGCACATATTTTATAGTAAACTGCTAGCTTGGTTCTCTGGCTTTTTATTTTATTTTATTTTATTTATTTATTTTTTTAGTACAAGGAGTACATGATTACACAATAATAGACTTCTCTAATTTGTTCTTTTATAAAATGAGAATCATAATTATAATTAAGTGCTATGTAAACTTCAGAGTAAAAGCTTGCTTTTAAGCAACCATGAGCTTATATATATAATTTTTCTTGCATACTCACGTTTTCACTTCACTTGGGTTGCTGATCGGGTTGCAGCTGTATTTTGTTATTCACAGGTAGATATTAGATAAAGATATAGGTAAAATTGCAAGCCCCTATGGATAGCTGATATTATCTCAGTCAACTAAAAATAACTGAACATTTCTTGGGTATTCAATACAGGATCAAAGCGTAGAGTAGAGAGAAGTGACCTCAAATTGAACATATCTTGCACTGCTGTTTGTCCACAGTAAATAACATCTGATTTTAAACAAGAGAAGGAAAAACTGTTGGCGACCTGTGATTGTGCTTCATGCAAGGATCAATACAAAAGAGAATAACCTTTTTAGCTTTTTCTAAGTTCTCTGACTTCCTGGAGCAAATTGGCAGTACTTTTTGGTCATTTTCAATTAACAGCACTTTCTACCTAAGCCAGGGAGTCTATAGCCCTGTGGGGGAGGGGAGGGAAAAGCTTAACTGAGAACATAACAGGAGTGTCTCAGGCTGAAGATTGCTCTGATTAAAATTAAAAAAATACAATTGGTTTTCACCATTTATAAATGGAATGAGGAACTCAGAAATATGTGATGTGCTGGGAAAATAAGACAGGGAAAATTTTGTGTTTCGTGAACCATGCTTTGAAGTGTACAACTAGTGATTTCTAAAGCAATTTCAGGTTGAGAAGACACTAAATTTAAAATCTTTTAAACAACATTTGAAGACATTTTATACAGATTTTTTGTGTTTCCATGATGGTGAAAACAAACTACAATCCTACTCTATCTCAAAATGCAGATATTTCACTCTTATATTTTTCTCAGCAAGCCTTTTGTGTTAAGAAAAAACACTGATTACCTTGAGCGTGTCTTAACATTTGATTTAGAGACTGGCTTAAAATGAATTATTTTCGTCTAATCCTAAGACCTATGGAAAAATAAGAAATTGATGGTAAGGTAGGTTCCAAATCATGTTATTATTCCTGCCGCCAAAGTGAAATGTAGTTTATTGTGTTAGGGAGAAGAGAAGAAATAAGAAAAAAAGTGGGTGGAAAAGTAGAGAAGAGAAAGGAAAAAAAAAGAAATGCATCTATTAAAACAGTAACAGAAAAGTGCAGTGGAAAAGATATACATGTTTTGATCTAAATTATGATAACATTTACATATGTGATTTTGACCATTACTTTTTCGGAATTATAATAAAGGATATAGTAAGCAGTCAATAAACATTAGCAATTAATTTTAAAATATCACTCAGAAGTACTCACTCCACAGACTTCTAAGCCCCTTTTAGGTAACAGCAGTCACATCCAACGCCCACATGTTATGAATTTTCATGGTAAACTTTCATAAAATCGTAATCAAATACACATCAATTTGCAGATTTGTTTGTTGTAAGCCAGGTGGAAGAATTGGGCATACTGAATCTTCCTTATGAAATTGAGTTGTATCCTGAATTTATGATAATGCTTCCTTAATAAATTAAGTGGAACTTATGGCTTTGAATAAGATTGAACAAAAACAATTAAGTAAAATATATCCAAGTATTAGATTTGAATATTTTCAAATATACAAAAAAAACTAAAAGTAAATTAATTTCAGAATTTTTTATTTTATTAGTGGTTAAATTGCTAAAAAAAAAATCCCACAAGAAAACAAATATTTATTTCTTTTAAAAATAATAAATACTAATTGAAATACAAGTGTTTGTTTATTTAAAAAATATTATTAAATGCTCCTCTGTGGCAGGTTCGGTGTGTGCCTTTGTATTGGCTTATAAATTAGACACTACCTCTATTCTTATAAAACTTATGACTTTGTAGAAATTACAGCCAATAATCAAGTAAGTAAAAAATATATATAATTACAAAATGGATTTCTATAATATTTATAAAATAAACATAAGGAGAGAATACTAGAGAGTAGTAGTTACTTAAATGAAGGTGATTGGAGAAACCCTGTGTTAGTAAAATTTAAGCTAAAACCTGAAAGAGAAGAGAGCCAATTATTAATAGAGTTGGGCAGTAGAACAACCCGGACTGAGAGGAAACCATGCATAACTGCTCAGTAGTAGGTAAGAAGCTGATCTGATAGAGGAATTGAAGTGACTGTGGCTAAAGTTTGTGAGGGTAAGCTTGACATTTGATGAAGTTTAAAATGCATGAGGCTCATGTTGGATCCATATTATTAAAAAGAAAGTCTGTTCTGGAAGATAGCTAAGATAGCTAGGTATCTATAAGAGGTAGGGGGTAAGAGTGGGAAAAAAACTAAAAGAGGCTATGTCCTTGCTGTTCAAAGTGTGGTACGTGGACTAGCAGGATCAACATTACCTTGGAGCCTATTAAAACTGCAGAATTCCAGAACCCTCTCCAGATTTAGGGAAATAGAATCTTCACTTTAACAAGATCTCAACATGACTCATATGCATATTATCACAACTTGAGAATACATAGTATAGGTGATTATTGAAGACAACTTAGATTTGATGGGAAGAGGGCTTGAATGGAAAGAATTGGATCCATTCAAGATAAATTGTATTGCTTATTAATTTACTGATGTAATTTAATGAGGTAAGTAATTTTTCAACTATTTCATCAATGCACTCTGCTGTGGATTGAATATCTCCCCAAAACTCTTTGAAGCTTGATCCCCATTGTAACAGTGCTGAGAGAGTGGGAAATCTGATTATGGTATTTGAGAGGTAGGGCCTTTAAGAGGTGATTAAACTGTGAAGACTGTACCCTCGTGAATGGATTGATCCGTTTACAGAGTAATGTGTGTGATTCTGACGGCTTTATAAGGAGGGCAAGTGAGAAGGTCAGCTCTCTCTTGCTCAGGCCATTCTCTTGTCATGCAACACCCTGCATTGCTGGGGACAGTCACCACCAAGAAAAAGGCCTTCAGCAGATGTGTTCTCTGGACTTTGGACTTTCCAGCCTCCAAAACTATAAGAAATACATCTCATTTCTTTATGAATTACCTACTTTTTGATATTTTGTTATAAGCAACTGAAAACAGATTAAAACCTACTCCTGATAGACTGAAGGAAATAAATATTTCATGTACTTCCATGCTCTTCTATAAGTTTTCCCATCCAAAATGTAAAATATATTTAGTTTCTTACTTTATTTAAAAAACGATGATATTTCAATTATACTTCATTACAGATTTTTATTTTATTATGAAATTGTAGACCATTAATGAAACCTATGATGAAAGGTTTGATATATTTACTATGTGACATTATGTAACTTCATGCACCCCCAATTAACTACCAAACATGCAGATCTATCAGATTACAAAACACAGAATGTATTTAGTGCGGTGGCAAAGACTGAAACTTCGAGAGTATTGGTATGTGGATATCTATTAGAAATAAATATGATGAAGTCCATTCGGTCAGCATTAAACAAACACTACTTTGTGTTGACTACGTGCCAGTCTATATCCTATATACTAAGATAGTGTGAATAAGAGAGACTGTCCTCCGAATGAGAAAATAACTTACACAGGAATTGAGTAATATAGATAGGGGAAAATAGGGCACTCTCATGTTTTCCTAATTTGAATTTTCTACCTTTTAGGTAAATGTGCATTCATTAAACATATTCAAACAGTTAAGTAATTCAGAATGTGATTAACTCAAATGAAAGAGTAATCTACTTGCAAATCCGAAAGAGTAATCTAATTGCAAATCAGGTTCTCTGGGAAATAAGGAAAGAAGGAAAGGCTGTTGGAAAATGGTAACATCTGACCTATTACAAGCCTGGGTGAGAAAGAAAAAGAAATACTAAGACTGCTGCAACAAAACAAAGCCATAAAAGCACAAAATGGAAGTGTAAGCCATTTACCTTTACAACGGCTGCACGGTGCAGATGAATCAAAGCACTGCCAGCAATAAACGGATCTGGTCAATGTCAATTTTCCCCTGGCAGCTGGTATTGTCACTAGTGATTTTACTGAAGATTACCCATCAGTTAGTGCAGATTTGTTTTTTAATTGGCCCTCACCGCACCTGCCACATTTTTCTTGTTCTTGGTCCCAGAAGCTTTTGCAGAGAGGAAGAAGGTGGCTATCTGGAGAATATATTCTTAAAGCACACCGTGAAGGGCATACATGAGAACAATTACATTTTTAATACTAGAGAAAAAAAGGGCCCTGTTTAATATGAGGAAAGGGAATATAGGACAATCATGAGTGAACCAGGAAGAAGTAGCCAAAGCATCTGCATTATTATAATTTCATCTTGGAAGGTGATCATTTTCACAGTATTTTTTTTAATTTCATATAATAGTTAAGCATGGTACACTGGAAGTAAGCTATGAACAGGTGGGCAGGGTGTCTGGAGGGCAACACCACTCATCAGGTTGACAAAGCAGCAAGACAGATCACAGGATAATCAGCAGGTGGGTGAGAAAGCAGCAGGCATAATGATTTGCTACATAATATTTGGCATTAACTACAACTGTTGAAATGCTGGGGGTATATTTTAAGGTGAAGAAAACAAATAGTTTGGAATTTCATGATACCTTAGTAATCTACATGTTTTGGAATCCTTTTATGTTATGATTCTATTATATTATGACATATAAATATTATACATTGGTATAATGTATTTCAGACCAAGTTTACAAATCATTTACAAGCACCTTGTTTGGCTTTCTCATAACTATCCACAATATGTTCCAGAAACTAATAAATAATTTTAAAACTTTTAAGATGTAAAATATATATATCAGAATAGTTTTTACTTTATTGGTTTAAATAAAGAAATAAAAATATATCACTAAAGTGTAAATATTGAATAAGTGATATTAGACATTTAAACTTTGGACCAGAATGTAATATTGAACAATTGTAACAATGCAAAAAACAACAAACTCAATGATCAGCTTTTTGGGAAATTTGTACAATCTTGCAAAAAGAAATATCTATTACTAGTGAGATTAACCCATTTTAGAGCCTGGACCCTTTTTTGGATTCATTAAACTAAAAGAAAAAAAAAAAAGCACATGTGGAAGAATTTGGCTTCTTTTCAGGGTAAAATTCAGCAAGAAAATAATTTGATAAAGAAAAAATTTGCTGTGTGTCTCTCATGTATTTCATCAAGTATAAGACTTAGGCACACGTCTTTGACTGAAGAACACTGTAGTATAAATTATTCATTTTTCCTTTATTATTTTCCTTTTTGGTTTTGTACCATTTTATCATTATATTACTTTTATTTATCACTGTTTTTGGTATCGAGAAAATATAGATGTTGCTTTTCAAATATATATTCAAAATGAAATGGCTATAGACAGTAGTGAAAGTCAAAAAACGTTAAAGCAATTAGATTAAAGGCTGTCTTAGTCCATTCTGTGCTGCTATAACAGAATTCCTGAGATTGAGTAATTTACAAAAAACAGAGGTTTATTTCGTACAGTTCTGAAGGCTGAGAAGTCCAAAGTTGAGGACTCTGGTGAGGGTCTTCTTGCCCTTGTGTCATCCCATGACAGAAGGAAGAAAGTCAAAAGACAGAGAGACAGGAAGGGGGCCAAATTCCTCCTTTTATCAGGAATCCATTCCTGTGATAACAATAATGGCATTAATCCATTCATGCTGGCAGAACTCTCATGATCTAATCACCTCTTACAGGTTCCACCACTCAATACTGTTTCACTAGGAATAAAGTTTCCAGCACATGGACTTTAGGGGAAACATTCAAACCATAGCAGAAGCTATTTCATACAGTGGGATAAGGCCAGTAGAAATCATCTCCAAACAGTCAAGAGTATACACAAAATGGTCAAGCTGGCCTCTAAACCATCAAGAACACATGAGACTGGGAGACTGGCAGGGGTATTGACATAGAAGAAGGATGCTAAGGAAAGCAGAGATCAGCTGGTAAATAATAAAAAGATTTTGTAAAATTATGGGAATATCTCTTTGGGTGTTCTGCACTCATATGAGTGCAGAACAGGTAAATAGGGGGGCCACACAGAACAATGCCTACCCAAAACCGTTAATTTCTAAGGTATCTGCTGAAGCATGTAATCATTTGATAAGGTGAGGAATGTTAATAGATTTAAATTGAAGAGCAATGAAAACTATTAACATTTTCCTGAAAAGACAAAAAATTGTAAAAGTTAAGGAAGAGGCGGTAAATAGAATTTGGAAGAACTGGCTTCTAAATGCAAGTAGGAACAGAAGTGGGTTGAGAGACAATACTGAAAAACTTCAAAATTTTGTCCCAAACGAGTGTTGTCTTTGGTTTTTGACTATAGAAGAATGTACTTATACATGGATACTCATAAATTAAGTGTTTTGAGAGAGAGAAAGGAAATATAATAATAATAAGTTATAAAATTTTAATATATTTCATGAAGAACCACTGACATACTGAGAAGTTTTTTATGTTCATCAAATGTCATTTAAATCTTAATAAGAAGCTCTTATATAACATTCAGCCACTTCCCATTAAGCTTGTGAGTTCAGCACACTCAATTGAAATGAGAAAATTTACAGGTTTTTGTGTTAAAATGTAAATGTCATAAGAAAGCACTCATAACCTCTTCATTAACTGCTCTGCAAAATAATTTATTTCTGTATTTAAAAATTGAATTTTATTGGTATCAGGTCTTATTTAAGTCAGTAAAACTGTATGCATAGCTTCTATCCTAAAAATGACTCCACTCTCCATAGCCTAGGCTGCAGGTGCCTCATGGAAGCACCACTGTTGATGAATAAATGGCAATAATAACTATTCCACTTGTACAGTGGCTACTTTTCCAGTCCTCAGAATGAGATTTTACCACTGTGATTGAGAAGTTAAAAAATACCCAGAATTAAAATTTAATGTTTATTATCTACTATATCTATAGGGCAATGGGCTTAATTTAAAAGTGTGAACAATTGACCTTATTCTCACATTCAGTGGTAATTTTGGAAGTATATTTCCCATATAATGAGTTAATGAATATTAAGCAAATAGAACAGTGTCTGGCTTGTATTTACTACATATGTGCTAACTGAGCTTGCTGTTGTTACTGTTGATGGATTGATTGATTGACTTAAGTCGTAACTGTGCCCTGATGACAATCTTAAAGGTGATAGGAAATCAACAGTACTTTTATTTTGTACAATGCTTCTTAGCAGAACATGGATACTCAGGAAATATTTACTGTGGTAAACTGAAAAACACCTAAAAGATATTCATGTCCTAATCCCTGAAATCTGTGAACGTTACTTTTATGTGTGCCCCTCTTCAAAAAAAATTACCTTTGCAGATTTGATTGAGTTAAAGATCTTCAGATGGAGAGGTTACCTGTATTAGTTGTGTAGGTGCTAAATGCAATCCCATGTATTCTTATAAGATGGAGGCAGAGAGAGATTGTATTACAGAGAGAAGGTGATATGAAGTCAGAGCAGAGAGGTCTGAAGATGATGGCCTTAATGATCAGCTTAGCTTGAGCACAGCTGTCCTCCCTGAAAGGTCCTGTTCCAAATCACTGGATACAATTGTCATCAGAGAAACGTTGTGCCTTTGACACCTATTGAGTTCATTTGTGCTGGAGTGTTCTTACATTGATTTAGAA
>NW_007728911.1:38480-38944 GCF_000696425.1 Galeopterus variegatus
CAGTCTAGAACTATTTTCCATGGAATAATAATAATTACAATAATAATGATGATATTTTATTAGAAGTTTATTATATGTTTCAAACACATATGAACAATTTTTAACATAAATGTATAGAAAAATATAAACATAAATATATCATTTTAAGTGTGCAAAACACATAGCAAGCAGTGGTATTGGTGGAGAGCATACAGTACTCAAGACAAAAAGTTTGGAACCAGAATGCCTGGCCTGTAAAGCCACTCTGCAATTTATGAACTCTATCACTTTGCAGAAGTCATTCAACCTCTCTGCACCCCAATGTTCTCACCTATAAAATGGTGATGATGAGAGTTTCCCCCTCACTGACTTGTTGTGAGAATTGAGTGAGCTAACACATGCAAAGCACTTGGAACAGTTCTTCCTTGTGTTAAATTTTTAATAAATTAGAATTAGCTCCTGTCAATCTTCATCACATCCTTATG
>NW_007728911.1:40149-42775 GCF_000696425.1 Galeopterus variegatus
TAAAATAATTTCTAGAACATTCTAAATTGCTTAAAGGATACAGGGTGCAGTAAGTTCCTTTTTAAAAAAAAACTGTTCTAGGAAGGGGTGCATTAAAAAAAATCCAAAATATCTTAGAGAAAATATGATGGATTTTTTCTAATAAAAATTTTATCATTTCAAATCTTAATCTTACAGATATTCTCACCTCAAAATCAGGAACTTGCACATTTGTCGTTTATAACATAAAATCAAAATTCTACCAAGCCTAGAAATCTTATATTCTAATTGCCTAATATAAAAATTACCAAAGTCAAAGTGTTGATAACCACTTTAAGACTCATGTCAAACTCAGAGAAAATTAATTACATTACTGAATATGAGAACAACTTTAACAATTGATACAACCCGTTAGTTAAAAATTATAATAGCATTCATAGTACTGCACATTTTTACACACATGTACTCCATATTTTTTTCCATATTTAATATACAGTAAAGTGTCTGTACATAAAGTATAACCTATCTCTGAAATAAGTATTAATATTCCCCATTCTACACATATAACCTCATGTGTATAGAAATTAAATGATTTGCCTGAAGTTACACAAGCTGTAGGCAGCAGAGCTGAGGTTTAAGCACAGATCTTTGCATTTCATAACCTATGAGGTTTAAGCACAGATCTTTGCATAGCAGAGCTGAGGTTTAAGCACAGATCTTTGCATTTCATAACCTATGCTTACAAACATCTACCTCGATCCTGTGCCTGCTTGAACTACTGTCCCATTTTTTTCCTTCTCTTAATAAGCAACCACTTGTAAATAATGTTTGACCTGCTGTCTCCACTTCATCACTTGACAATCTTCCAAGGAAGTGACCCAAATTCAGCCACACCTCTCAAGGATATGCAAACCCGTTCAGGACAAGACTGTTTCTCTGTTATTTGGCAGCATTTACATAAAGGGCCTGTTATACTCTCTCTCTCTCTCTCTCTCTCTCTCTCTCTCTCACACACACACACACACACACACACCCACTCTTAATGTGAACTACCTCCATAGCCTGATTTCCACAGAGAACCTTTTAAGAGGTCGTCAACAAATTGCTGACTGAGTTTGTAGTTTGGTCTGGGTGTTTAGAAATTAATAAGACTGTGAATCTGAAACCTACAAACTTGGCCTCATTTTGTACCATCTATTACCCAAAATTATTTCTAGCAGAAATTTGACTTTAAGTATTTCATACTGTAAATGATGGAAAATGTCTAGTTCAAAAGTTCTTCCAGCAGGGTAATGGATTGGCAATCTTCTCTCAGACATATTTAAAAGTCTGCACATTCATATTCTGAACAGAGCACTAAACAAATCTGCAAAGCCCTTTTNATTGTTTTTATGATTGTTAAATTTATCATTCATCCATAATTATCAAATTATTTATATTACTATTCACTGTTTCCCCAGCATTCATTATCACAATGAAATCATGAAGAACTCTCACACAACATTTTCTTAATAGAGAAATAGAGAAAGTTTATGAGAAAAATATGCTGTTATTAAATAGACTTAATAATAAACTTTTAGAACACAATCTGCTTGCTTGGAAATGTGAATATCATTTTATGCACCTCTTTCTAATTTTAATAATTATCAATGTGTTGTGTTTTTTAACCCTGGCCTTAATCCCAGACTATAATTACTTTTCTTTTTCAACCTGCCCTGAATTTTACCTTAGAGACAAATCTCCAATCAGGCTTTGCTACCTCGATACATATCGGCCAACTTGGCATAAGAAGTGTGTCTACGTGTTCACATTGTTCCCACATTGTCTACTTCCATCATCTCCCAGTCCATCTGCTAGGAGAAAAGCACCACTTAACAAGAAAAAAAAAATTATCCTCTCCTATCTCTCTAATCTTCTCTTGATTTCATGTTATCCAGTCTCTTTCCCTCAAAGAACTAACTTTTACACTCAATTTAACAATGAAGAATTAACTCTCCTATATATTTCTATTATAGCTGATGCTACCTAAAATAATTTCTAGAACATTCTAAATTGCTTAAAGGATACAAGGGTGCAATAAGTTCCTTTAAAAAACTGTTCTAAGAAGGGGTCTGTTAAAAATATCCAGAATATCTTAGAGAAAATATGATGCATTTTTTCTAATAAAAATTTTGTCTTTTCAAATCTTAATCTTACATATATTCTCAGCTCAAAATCAGGAACTTGCACATTTGTAATTTATAACATAAAATCAAAATTCTACCAAGCCTAGAAATCTTATATTCTAATTGCCTAATATCAAAATAACCAAAGTCAAAGTGTTGATAATCACTTTAAGACTCATGTCAAACTCAGAGAAAATTAATTACACTACTGAATATGAGAACAACTTTAACAATTGATACAACCCGTTAGTTAAAAATTATAATAACATACATAGTACTGCACATTTTTACACACATGTACTCCATATTTTACTCCATATTTAATATACAGTAAAGTGTCTGTACATAAAGTATAACCAATCTCTGAATTAAGTATTAATATTCCCCATTCTACACATATAACCTCATGGGTATAGAAATTAAATGATCTGCCTGAAGTTACACAAGCTGTAGGCAGCAGAGCTTAGGTTTAAGCACAGATA
>NW_007728911.1:44543-47009 GCF_000696425.1 Galeopterus variegatus
TTTACATGTCAACAGAACCATTTTTGCATGCAAAAAGGAGCTCAATAAACTGCAGGAGCCACTTTCAAAAATCTGTCCCCTGAGAATGTGAGTGAATATTCTGATATTGGTTAATTAAATGTGAAGCACTTGATTTTAGGAAGATGACTATCTCTCATTATTTTATTACAATAAAGCATGTGTGATAACCACATACAATTTAATATGCTTGGCTCTGTGGATTATTGTACATTGGTTTTGTCTCCTTGATGAATTAGTTAACTTGTGAAAGTGCTGGTATTTTTCCTGTTGAAGCCAAGCCTATTACCCTTGCCCATATGTCTGTAATAAGAGCGACTGGGAATATAGAAACCTTGCATCTGGAAGAAGTTAGCTTTGCTTCCTCTGTAATGGCTTCCAATCATTCTTTCTAAAAAAACCAGTCTTACAGAAAAAGACGAGACTTTCATGAAACACTCTGTTAAATTAACAGTTCATCATTTTATAGTACACGATAATAGAACTCTATGTTCAGTCATGTGCTCTTGTTCACAGTCCTAAAATCTCATTACGAAGTCAGTCTTAGACATATGGCTGAGTCTACAGCTACTTTCTTCTTAAAAGAAGACTACAGTTAGTTTCTCCTTACCTCATTAATCAAATATGCATGCAAAATGTGGTATTATATGACAACTTCATTTCTTTTTCTTTTTTCTTTTGGAGATTGAGTTTATTCCAAACATATTTGACTCCTTTCTTGGACATTAGTTCTCATACCCAGGAACTATAAAAACACAATGCCAAATGAAAATTTCAAACAATAAATTTTATGTCTTTTATAAATATTTTCAACAGACACACATGCCCGTAGCAGTCTTGCAGAGTCTTTGGCAAATCCAGTATATGAAATGTTTGCCAGCCCACAATACATTATGTACGAATAGAGGCAATGTGGTACTTGAAGTTTATAAATATTTTCATATATATTACTTTATTTGATCATCATAATCATTGGGGGAGGAGTAAAACTATTATATTTTATGAATATAAAAAAGATTCACGTTATTTTTTAAAATAACAAGTAAAAATAATCCAGTGATTCACAAATGTTAATTATTCAACCATAATAGCTGCTTTTATTCATGATAATAACAAATAACAACTCAAGTATAATGGAAAATAAACTGTGGATTTGAGATTTCAACCCACTTTTTCAAGCTCATATTGCCATGTAGGAAGAAATTAGACCTCCGTAGACAATTATTCCATTTTGCTTTTCCAGGAAATACAGTAGCTTTATTAAATGCAAGGAATTTGAGTCCTAATCTGTCTGGTTTGCAATTATAGGGAGGCTGAGAAGTTTTGTGGCCGATCAGGGAAAACAATATAACCATCACGTGCCAGTAGTACAGTACATACAAGTTTTATGGGGCAGCATGACCGGCAGATTTGCATGCTGGGGCAAGGAGGAGGGGAGGACAGTTGTGGTTATTTTGTCCTCCAGCATGGAAGGAATTCTCTGGGCTAGAGATCTCCAAAAGACAGCAGGCACTTGGAGTCTTTATAGATACTGGATCTTAAGTTAGTTATTTTAAGATTATCAGATGTTGGATGCAGTTTGGGGATTATACAAAGCAGGCAGGTTCAAAATGACTAAAAATCTTCTTAGTTGGGCTACATTTAAAATGACTGGGGCCGAACCCATGGCTCACTTGGGAGAGTGCGGCGCTGGGAGCACAGCGGCCATGGGTTCAGATCCTATATAGGGATGGCTGGTGCGCTCACTGGCTGATCACCTGGTGCAGGCGACACCAAGCCAAGGGTTCCGATCCCCTTACCGGTCACAAAAAATAAAAAATTAAAAAATAAATAGGGCCGGCCCGGTGGCGCACTGGAGAGTGTGCCGCTTGGGAGCGCGGTGGCGCTCCCGTTGAGGGTTCAGATCCCATGTGGAGACCGGTTCCTGCTCACTGGCTGAGCACGGTGCGGGCGCAACACCGAGGGTTGTGATCCTGTTGCCGGTCCCAGGTACCGGTGCGACACCGAGGGTTGCGATCCCGTTACCGGTCAGTAAAAAAGACAAAAAGAAAAAAATAATAATAAATAAAAATAAATAAATAAATAATAAAATGACTGGATATGTACAGTTTTGCGTTTGGTGTCAGCAGGCTTCTGAGCCAATGGGTCTCATCCCACTGTGAAGAAGTAAACAACCACTATACAGCAGCAAGATTTGGCTCATTTATATAACAAACTCTCAGCTCCACATTGCTTTATAATTTAAGTTGTCTGTGGTTTCATAGTGTCTTAGTTTGGAGCCAAACGATAAAGCATCTTTAAGACTCAGAATTATATATGGACACAAACTGATTTCCAAGCCTGTTAGCAGCCAGTCTTCCCATTTTGTGGGGATGGGTGGGGGAATCCAGGAAAATAGATGAGAGGAGGGGAAGATTTTTATTTGTTTAATCTGTTTAATCAGTAGAG
>NW_007728911.1:47019-65279 GCF_000696425.1 Galeopterus variegatus
GTTTGGGAGCGCGGTGGCGCTCCCATCGAGGGTTCGGATCCCATGTGGAGACCGGTTCCAGCTCACTGGCTGAGCACCCGGTGCAGGCGACACCAAGCCAAGGGTTCCGATCCCCTTACCGGTCACAAAAAAAAAAAATTTAAAAAATAAATAGGGCCAGCCCGGTGGCGCACTGGAGAGTGCGCCGCTTCGGAGCGCGGTGGCGCTCCCATCGAGGGTTCGGATCCCATGTGGAGACCGGTTCCAGCTCACTGGCTGAGCACGGTGCGGGCGCAACACCGAGGGTTGCGATCCCGTTACCGGTCAGTAAAAAAGACAAAAAGAAAAAATAAATAAATAAAAATAAATAAATAAATAAATAAACAAATAAATAATAAAATGACTGGATATGTACAATTGTGTGTTTGGTGTCAGTGGGCTTCTGAGCCAATGGGTCTCATCCCACTGTGAAGAAGTAAACAACCTAGGGGCCACTATACAGCAGCAAGATCTGGCTCATTTATGTAACAAACTCTCTGCTCCATATTGTTTTATAATCTAAGTTGTCTGTGGTTTCATAGTGTCTTAGTTTGGAACCAAACGACAAAGCATCTTTAAGACTCAGAATTTTATATGGACACAAACTGATTTCCAAGCCTGTTTGCAGCCAGTCTGCCCATTTTGTGGGGATGGGTGGGGGTATCCAGGAAAATGGATGAGAAGAGGGGAAGATTTTTATTTGTTTAATGTGTTTAATCAGTAGAGTAATATTGTGGCTCCTTTGATGCAGGTTCTTGGCTATCTGTAACAATTGGTGGGTATTATCTGCTCACATGCAGCAAGATGTGTTACCAAGTGCACAGACTCCTCCTTAAGCAGCAGTAAGTAATCTAGGGATATGCAGTTACCTAACACCAAGCCCCTAAAGTACAGTGAGATTCAACCAAGAGTTTCAGTCCTTGGGCTGCTTTTTTGATATGTGTGAATTACTCCTTAAACATGTCCACCTGTGTTTTAAATGTTTTATGGTGTTCTGAATGTATGCTGCTCTTATTACCTCCCAAAATAATGATCCTAAGGTCATTACTACCAGGAGGACTATTTGCAAAGCTCATTTGTGTCATTGGAGAGTTGTGGCTAGTATGGTTTTGTTAGGCAAGTACTTAGGGGTTCCACACACAATTTGAGTTTTGAGTCAAATTCAAATACAGGAAATATTGTCCAGGGTTGGAAATCTTGTGACAAGAGAAAAATCTTGTGACAGGAGAAGCCATTTAGTTCCCTTAAAGGCCATGCTCCTTCCCTTTACAGACCTGTATTCTCTTTATTCCTATGGATGTCACATTGTGTGGCTTAATGCAATTCCAGGTGGTGTTAATAGGAGCATGTAATGTTATAGTCAAACGAACTTGTATGTTATGCACCTTGCATTCAGCAGCAAATTCAACTAAGTTTGTTATGGGCTTGACCCATCATTGCCTGCAATATTGTTGTTGGATGTCATGGTTAGGAGAATAGGCTCATTTTTGTAAATATGGTTTATTGGGGAGCTTGGCCAGAGGAGAGGTTTTATGCTATATGTACTAAAATTGTATTGTCAGGAGCAAGCCCAAAACAAAATTAAATGTATTGCTGTGGCTAAGGCTGTATTCAGGTTTGGTTCAGTGGAAAATTGTATGTTGCTTCTTATTCAGATTGGTGTTCATTGGTTTTTGAGGTTTTTTTGTCAATTGCCAATAGCACTGGTGTGTTTTCATGAGTGTGGGATAAGCTTCACAGTTGTTCTCTTGGCTTGAAAATATTTGTTAATTTAGCTATACACCAAATTAGATCCCGAACTATGGGATGCTCATATATGAGATGCTCACAGGTGGACCAAGTTATTTCAAAAATAGACATTAATTGTGTTCTGCATTTGGCCCATTCCTTTCTCTTTTTATCATGACTGTATTTCAGTGGCGGAGCTCTTGCTCCATTGCTTTTATTCTAGTGGAAACTTTTCTGAAGTAGTCATTTATATATCTTTAATAGCCTCAGGGCTTATTATCTGGGGAGGTGGCCATGTAACTACACCAATCCATTTCCCCCTAGGTTAGCTTTGTTGCAAAGATTCTCTTTATTATTTCTGTTTCCTATAAGGCAATGTGTGTACTTTTTAATGGATCACCCTGAAGAGTAACAGCAGGAGGTAATTTCCCTCAAATATTTCCCCAGGCCTTATTAATGGTGGCCTATAGGCCTGGAAGATTTTGTAATAGCTGTAAACAAGTTGTTGTCAATTTAGGTGGAAAAACTCCCACACACAGAGCAGTTAGATTTCTAAATTGGATGTAATATGTTTTCCATAGGAATTGTCTTCGCAGTGACACCCAAGAGCTATGTTGTTTATAGTGGGCAGCCAGAATTGCAATTTTCGTAGAACCCACATCTATTGAGTACTATGTAAAACTTGCAATTGGTATTGTGAAGTTAGATTAGGGAAGAACATGCAAGCTGGTTGTAGCCCTGGACTTTTTAGACATGGCTTGACCCAGCTAATATTATGTCGTATACATTGCCTTCATTATCTATATTGATTTCTAGCCAGGGAGGAAGTCCACTGGAAGGTGCCCATAGCCACATGGTAAGTACAAAGAAAATTTCTTTTGGCCTCAGTAAATGGGGCTTGTACTGGAGGGAGAGCGATTACTATAATTAACAGGAAAGGAGGCCTATGGTCCTAAAGGTATACATTGTTAGCAAGGTTTATATTTATCACCTCAGTTATTAGTAAGAGCTATAATTTTATCTCTGTAGCCACATAGTGTTCATTGGTATTTGCTCTGGATATAGTGCTTTTAATTTGGTTGCACCTTTCAGGAGCTCTGGGTTGTAATATTGGGTACATGCTATCTCTGGGCACTCAAATGAGATGTAATAGGTCATGGCCTTTTGCTCTACTGGTTTGAAGATTCTAGCTAATAATGAATAGTGAGCTTCATCTTATTTCAGGAAAAAGTTGGCCCATAGGGTTTAGAAGGCATTTATGGGTCACAGAGGTATCTTAGAGTCTGCTTTAGTTGAACCCCGTTATGACTGGTGGTATATGTCTCCCAATGTGGCATGTTGTTTCCAGGCATAACTTGTCAGCAGTAAGGTGTAACTTACCAGGTCTAAGATGATCCACCAATGTACCTACAGTTAATACTGGAACAGCTAGGAATTTCTCAGTTAAGAAAAGGTCACTGCAACAGAGTAGGGGTTAAGTCATAGGTCATCTTCAGTCAGCAGGAGGGGATCGGATTGTTCCCTGAATATGACCCAAAAGGTTTCAGCCAGTCTGAAGGTGATTGCTTCCCCCTCCTGGGTATTGGAAGCAAGTCCAGGTTTGTTCCTCAGTGCCTGCAGTGGAGCTAGGTTCATGGGCAGCAGATGAGGATGTCTCTCTCTCCTTACAGTGGAGGACAGTGTCCTCAGATTACACTGAGTGATGAGCAGACGCAGGCTAAGGATGGTCCTAGAGCCTGTGGTTGATGTCAGGTACTTGTCATGGTTGAAGGGGAAGTGGCTATGCTCCAGATTTTTATGAGGGAGAAAGGAAAGGTGAAAATACCATGTAGTTTCTTTGCTGGAGGTGACAAAGTCAGGTCCCCATGTCCTTGGAAACTGGTCATTGGATGTGTCTGATGTGGTGTATAAACAGAGCCCATGTGTCTCTATTTGTGTTCTCATTTGTTGTGAATTTAACTATGGCATACTATGCCATAGTGGTTTGAATGTAATGTAATCAGGACTATAACCTGTATTTTTAACAACTTGGGAGACCATTGTCCTAAAGTTCCATCAATAGTCCTTATTTTAAAAGCCCACTATGTCTACGATACCTGTGTACTTTTTAATGGATCACCCTGAAGAGTAACAGCAGGAGGTAATTTCCCTCAAATATTTCCCCAGGCCTTATTAATGGTGGCCTTGGTAGGCCTGGAAGATTTTGTAATAGCTGTAAACAAGTTGTTATCAATTTAGGTGGAAAAACTCCCACACACAGAGCAGTTAGATTTCTAAATTGGATGTAATATGTTTTCCATAGGAATTGTCTTCGCAGTGACACCCAAGAGCTATGTTGTTTATAGTGGGCAGCCAGAATTGCAATTTTCGTAGAACCCACATCTATTGAGTACTATGTAAAACTTGCAATTGGTATTGTGAAGTTAGATTAGGGAAGAACATGCAAGCTGGTTGTAGCCCTGGACTTTTTAGACATGGCTTGACCCAGCTAATATTATGTCGTATACATTGCCTTCATTATCTATATTGATTTCTAGCCAGGGAGGAAGTCCACTGGAAGGTGCCCATAGCCACATGGTAAGTACAAAGAAAATTTCTTTTGGCCTCAGTAAATGGGGCTTGTACTGGAGGGAGAGCGATTACTATAATTAACAGGAAAGGAGGCCTATGGTCCTAAAGGTATACATTGTTAGCAAGGTTTATATTTATCACCTCAGTTATTAGTAAGAGCTATAATTTTATCTCTGTAGCCACATAGTGTTCATTGGTATTTGCTCTGGATATAGTGCTTTTAATTTGGTTGCACCTTTCAGGAGCTCTGGGTTGTAATATTGGGTACATGCTATCTCTGGGCACTCAAATGAGATGTAATAGGTCATGGCCTTTTGCTCTACTGGTTTGAAGATTCTAGCTAATAATGAATAGTGAGCTTCATCTTATTTCAGGAAAAAGTTGGCCCATAGGGTTTAGAAGGCATTTATGGGTCACAGAGGTATCTTAGAGTCTGCTTTAGTTGAAGCCCTGATTTTCCAAAGACCCTACCTCATAAACCACTGACCAAGAGAGAGGAAAAATATGACCCTTAGGAAAATGTTTGTCAAGGGGATGCTTTATTGCTAGCAACATTGGCACACAGGTCAGCTCACTGGGCACTTTGGTCTACCCCCATATGAAAATGGAAGTGTTTGAATAGGGGTGACAAGCTCTGGCTGTCCATTGCTCAGCCCCCTTGCTCACTTTATTAGTAAAGACAGACCATTGCTTTTCCTGTTTTGACAGTGCCAACCTCCTCCTTGAAGTCCTTACTGAGCAAGAGGCAAAAGCATTTCTGGAGGTTTGAAAAAATAGCCTCAATGGCAGGCTTTTTGGTTATTTCTTCAAGGAATGGTGACACTCCATTAGATTCAAAATTAGCTCAATCCTGTAAATACAATTTCCTTTTTAATAAGGAGACTTCTGTTGATGAATGATCCAATTTTACAGGAAGCTTTTTCCATTACCCATATCATAATGGGAATCTCAGTCCACAGGGTAATGCGCTCTGCTCTGTGAAGGCCTCAGTTTGGATAAATGCCCAGTTTATCATCGAGAATTACCTCTCTGCTGGTGAAAATCTTCGGGCTGAGTCTGGGAATCACTTACCTAAAAAGCTTGTGGGTGGGCGTTTATCTGTCCACTTGGTCCAGAGGCTCTAGGAAACAAACTTGTGGGTAGCTGAAACTTGTCATTCTAAGTCCTGTCCTCAGGGTTCTAGTGGGAGAGCTGAAGTGACTCTTTTCACTTCATCCAGTGCCTGCTGTTGCTCAGGTCCCAACCCAAAAATGCAAGATTTAGAATTGAATCAATGGCTTAGGCTCAGCATTTATTGGAGGTGAGGAAAGTGTTGGCATAAGAATCCAAACATCTTTCCTGAATGCTGAGTCTCTTCTACGCATGCAGGTGGTTGGAGCACTAGAAAGTTGTCTTTTACCTGATTGGTGATGGCTGCTCTTCTTAGTTCCAAAGTAGCCCTAAACTTTGGGAGAGGCCTTGTATTTTGAACAGGGCAGCAGCCCAACCCCTCTCAGTGATGTGTTCACTCGTAGTTATGATGACCTATGAGATGGGGTCTTGGTCAGGTCCTGTCACTGATATAAGGTAACAACAGTTTAGAATTGGAAGATATTTGAAGAGATGATGGGTCACAGATTTCCAAAATATAGAAATAAGAAATACTTCAAAGAATCTACAAATTCAAGGAGAGCTAGAAATATCTAAACAAGATGAATACAGAAAAATACCACATCTAGGCACATCACAGGGAAACTCCTAAAAACAAACAACAAAAACATTTTGAGGTACAGTCTGAAGAGGAAGGGTGATGTGTTCCTCTATGGAAGCAAAAAATAAGGCCATATGTTGATATCCTGTATTAGTTTCCTAGCACTGCTATAAAAAATTACTACTAGTTTGGTAGCTTAAAACCATAGAAATGTGCTTTCACAGTTCAGGAGCCCAGAAATCCAAAACCAGACTGTCAGCAGCCATGCTCCGTCTGAATGCTCTATGGGAGAATCCTTCCTTGCCAATTTCAGCTTCCGGTGGCTCCTGGCGTTTCTTGGCTGTGGCAGCACAACTCTGATATCTGCCTCTACCTCCACATGGCCTTTTTCTCCTTGTATTACTCTGCTTGTCCTTTTTACTTTTGTAAGGAGAGTAGTCATTGGATTCAGAGTCCACTCTGACTCCTGGATAATTTTTTCTTGAGATCCTTAACTAATTATATTCATAACACCCTATTTCCAAAAAAAGATCACGTTCTGAGATTCTAGTGAACATTAATTTTGGGGGTGACCCTATTTTCAAAGAGTAAAAGGAAAATATGCCACCTCTGATTTCTATAACCAACTGAAAAATCCTCCACTAAGAAAGGCAAGTTTAAAATATATTTATATAAACAAATACTTAAATAATTAATCAAAACCTCTATACACTGAATAAAAAACAAACAAGCAAGCAAAAAACGAGTTCTATAGACAGAAGGAAACTGTTCTCAGATTGAAATAAATACAATAGGAATGAAAAAAAAAGGAACATAAGTATGCATGTAAATTTAAATGAATATTTAAGTAAAATATTAGTAGGTTTAGAAAGATATGAAAATTTAGAAGAAAAAGGTAAAAAGGATAAATTTATTTAAGGTGTTGTTAGTTTATTATACAATGTCCAGAAAGTGGTAAACATAAAAATTTTTATTCAATTAATTATGTTAAGAATGTATTTGATCATATCAAGAGTAACATATATGTAACATATATATATATATGAGTAACATATATTAAAACAAAGTACGAACAAATGTTCTAGTAAATGTAGAAATGGACTGAGAAAATTTGTTTTAAAAGAAAACCATATGAAGAGAAAATGAAGTATAGTCTGGAAGAGAAATATATGAATCAAATTGCAATAGGTCATATTTAGTCACAAATGTATTGGCATTACATGAAACATATACTAACCAAATACTCCAATTGACAGAAAAACATTGCATTATAATATAAAGAAAAACACATATACTTTTTACAAGAAACACAAAACAAATAAGGGGTTACACAAAGCTTGAAAAAAAAACAATGGAAAAGAATACTGCAAACACACACGTCAAAAGAAGGTTGTATTTCTATACTAATCTTAAAAAACACCTTTATGAGTAAAAGCATACCGAAGTTAAAGACAACTAATTGTAATTTAAAAGGGCCCATTGCTAGGGGGAAAAAAGGTTGATTTTAACTTTTTGGTAGGTAATAACATAGGTGTACACATAAAAAGCACAGTTTGACAGAATTCAAAAAAGAAAAAGAAAAAACCACGATTATATTTAGGTATTTTCACACAGTCGATAACTTGTAAAGAAACATTAAAAAATTCAGTTAAGAATGTGGAGGATAATAGCAAGCAGCATCATTAACAAACTTCATAAAACTGAGAAACTTAGTTCACTGCACCGAACAAAAGCAGAATAACCATTCTTTACAAATAAACAAAGAAAATTTTATCGACGTGAAGTAAACGTGGGTAGTTTAGCAGGCCTTCATAGATCTTGAAAGATTGGAAATGTATAGAACATGTCTTCTGAATTATCTGGAATTAAGTTAGAAAATAAAAACACAATCACCACTATTGTTTGTGAAATATTACTGTTTGAAAATCAATTACAAGATATGGCCACTGCCCTGAAAAAGTTTATTACATTTGAAAAAATGAGAAATTACAGCAGATCTTTGTATAAAAAGAGTAACAAGCAGAGCATGCTATGGTGCCCTTTGTAAATCTGTACTTACACTAAATTCTCACCTTCTTGGTGTTAATTTCAGAGGCTTGTGCTCTCTCTCTCTCTCTCTCTCTCTCTCTCATCTCACTCCCTCATTATATTAGTTCACTTTGATCTTTGATAAGCTTAAAATATTTCCAAGCTTCATAAGTTGAATTCATAAGATGAATTTTTTTTTTTTTAATCTTTGGAATACTAAGAAAGACCTTAGTTAAATTCTGTCTTTAGTAAATAACGATGGCTGAGTTTCTAGCACTGGGATAATCAACCTCCTTTGGAATACAAAGCTAGAACATTCCTGAAGATGATTAGAACAAATTTTCTAGATTTATATTTTCTAACAAAGGCTAAATTAGAGATTCTTTTGTTGTTGCTGTTTGTTTTTTATGACTGCCTCTGGAAGGCTTCTTATATACCTTATATTTGGCAAAACCTGGGGTAGGCTGCCCTGAAGCACACAAGAGGCTAAGATAAACAAAATTGTACTTGTACTTGTTAAATAAGTCAGTGACTAGAAATTCCAGGATAAAATACAACTACTCGATTTATAATTAATAGTTGAATGATAACGTATGTCAATTGTATTTTTCCCTTTCCAGTTTGTTTCTCATATATAATTATTAACTTAATCTTTAAAGAATATATTATTATTTTATTAATTTTATTAATTTCAATTTTGTTCATTTCTATTAATTATATTAATTTTTATTTAAATTAATATTATTAATTTAATATTTAAAGAATAATATAAAGTGGTCCTTATAAAAAGAAAATTACATTATTTTGCTAAAATCTAATTTTGACAGTGGCAAAGCTTTGTATTAAATCCATTTTATTTTACATGTAAGCTAAAGTTTATGGGATTTAATTAAAGCTATGGTCCTAGGCAGGAATATGCTACTAGATTTAAGCTCATCCTGATGCTAGGCAAATATCCCACCTGCCCAAGCAGTGTTGAAAGTTCAACACAAAACCTTTTTGAAATACTCATAATTTTATGTTCATAGAGAAATGTTACAACTGTGGGATGGATCAGAGTCAGGATATAATATGAAACCATCCCTAGTGGATAAATTCTAAGTATTTTTCTTAATCTCAAGCCAAGGTCTGATTCTTTCTTTCTCATCAGTTCCCTAGAATTGTTTTGGGGGATATATTTCTCATTACTTTATTAACTGGCCCTTTTATTTTAGGGGCTTTAGTAGTAACTATTGTACAAAACAGACAGAGTACCCCAAACCAACACTACATGGAGGAAAAATCATGTAGATTTCTTAGTCATTGTCTGAAACCAGTAATTATTAACATCTTCAGTGATCCTAGGAAAACTCTTTTATGTACTGCTGAAACTTACATGCTGAGGTGATCTCATTAAATAAAATTTAACTAAATAATACTAAATTTCACATAATCTAACTCTCTGACCTGAGCTGCTTCTTTAGATACGCCTTAAGTATATGCTGTTTACAGGACACAGCCCTTCTACCTTTCCTCTGTGCCTTAAGCCATTCCTATCCTGTGCTTCTGGCTCTCCTATGTTGTTTCAGTAATTTTTCCCAATTTTTGAAGATCTCTCCAAAGCTGTTCTCTAGAAATCAAGAAAATTTGCAGTGTATTAGAACAAACATATAGACACTAAGTTCATAGACATGAAGGTCTTTATTTATCTGACCCCTTGACATTATTCCACTATGCTTGCAATCTGTCTTAGAAGAACCACAAGTAATCTGCTGTTATTCATTTATTTATTAATTCTACAAATCTTATTAAGTAGACCAATATCCCAAGCAGGAGAGAAGCCCAGAAAAATGAATCTGACACTTGAGGTTGCTTTTCTCCTATTTTAAAATAAATAATAATTCTAACAGCTTATAATACTTTGGACACAACAGGAAAATAATCAGCCTATTCTGATATGGTTAGATAAATGAATAATGTGAAAGTTTTGTGTGGAACAGAATATTAACATAGTTTCAAAGTCCTTACCCACCAATTAATTATTAATTATAAAAGAAAGAATTCTTGCTTCTGGTAATTCCCGTTGAACCAATTCTCTAATAAATGCAAAAGAAACCAAAACAACTGCTGGACAGTGGTTTGCATTTAGAAAAAAGAAATGGCACCATTTCACACTGCATGTCTGTTTTTTGTTTGTTTGTTTGTTTTTTGTTTTTTTCAGATTGATGTAAATCTGCCAATTTAGAGAGGTTACAATTTGGAGGAAAGAAGCCTTAGTCTTACTGATTTGAGAAAACAGAGGACAGAGTTTGGAGTCACCACAAGTGGAGAGTTAGGAAGGAGTTCCATGCAAGAGACAACCCTAGGGAAACAGTGCTAAATTATGTAAATAAACATTGCTGAAGTTTCTGACTGGTCTCCAAACTATGTATGTTTAAGGCAAACTCTAAGAAGTCTAGCTAAATCTAAAAAAACTATAGAAAATTATCTGTCGTATCTACTACAGGAAGACATAAATTGAATTTGGGGTCAGGCTAATGCAACTGAATGCTAAACAAACAAAAAATACTCTTCTGAGAAACAACAGACTCTATACTCTCTACACTGTATCACCAGGGTACCATTTATAAAAAAACCAAAAAGAAACAAAAAAGTGTGACTAAATTCAAGAAAACTGAGGGGATGCCCTGAGATAACACAGTTGTTAACTTGTCAGATAAGGATTTTGATGCAGCAACTGTAACTACTCAAGGACATAAAATTAACTATGTCGATGGCACAAATAGGAAATCTCAGCAGCAAAGAAGAAACTATTTTGTCTGTCTGAAAGTCTCTTTTATTCACCTTCACTTTTTATAATTTTTTTTCATTGGACAAAAAATTATAGATTGACTGGTATAGTGGGATAAATAATGTCCCACATAAAAGCATCAAGTCTTAATCTTTGGAATCAGTGATTGTTACCTGATATGGTAAAGTGTTGCGGATATGATTAAGTTAAAGATCTTGAAATGAGGAAATGGTCCTGCTTTATCTGGGTAGGTCCTAAATGCCATTCCAACTGGGCTGAGGGGCAAAGAGATGTTGGGCATCTCCGGCGGCCGCACGGGACCCCAACAGGTTTTTCCTTTTCCTAGAGGGTTGGGGCCAAAGGGATTGCCCTTATCTCCCCACCGGGACACAGGGCGAAAAGAGATTCCAAGAGATGGGCGAGCACGCCGCTGCTCTCTGAGATAGGGAACACACACACACAGGCAGCGGGGGTTCTGTCAGGCAGTTCCATTTATTGTAACACAAAAGATCATATTTATATGCCTTGCAGGTGGGGATTTCCAAGCTTAGGCCAATCCTTGAAAAGGTCAAATGTGCACGTGCCTTGCCTCTCTATGCTTAGCCCTCCCCCTTAACTTCCCTTGGGTGCCACCTTTTATCAATTTAGGCCATCTGTTGTTTTTGCTTAGAAAAAGGGCATGGTCCCATAAAGAGAGAGTAGCCAAACAAAAAGAAAAAGATGATATGAAGATACAGGCAGATTTTAGAGTGATGTGCCCACAAGATAAGAAATGCCAAGAAATGCCAGCAGACAATAGAAGCTAGAGAAGGCAAAAAATGAATTCTCTCTGAGTCTCTAAAGTGTGGTCCCCTAATACCTTGATTTCAGAATCACTCTTTTCAGAACTGAGAGGACACATTTCTGTTGTTTTAAGCCACCAAGTCTTAAATAGTTTGTTATAGTAGCCCTAGTAACCTAGCACAGATTTTGTGAAGGTAGGTGCAGTGCTGCTGTAAAAAAAAAAAAAAAAAAATCTGAAAATCTGAAATCACTTTAAAATTAGATAGCAAGTAAAGGCTAGTCAAATTTTGAAGCACCTGGTAGAGTAAGTCTAGACTGCCTTAAAAAGCTCATAGAGAGAAATATGTACACTGAAGGCATTTCTGATGAGGGTTCAGTAGGAAGTGGGAAGCACCATAGAGAAAGCCTGTGTCATCACAAAGGATACATACATCATCATCAACAGGAATCCAAGAGAAATATAAAATGTTCATGGTGATTCTGGTGAGGGCTGTGGCCATAGTTGCATGGGTAGCAGAATTTTTAAGTGATGTACTTGGATATTTGACTGAGAAAATTTCCAATATGTGTTCAATATGTGATATGGATTCTCCTTGATGATAGTAAAATGCAAAAGAAAAAAAAAAAATAACCGACGATGGAGCTGTTCTGTTTGAATGAATTCTAGCTTAAATCTGCTCCCTTCAATCTGCTCCTGGCAATGTGGACTTATTTTTTAAAGCTACTACTTAGCTGTGGAATAGGGAATGGGATTAGGACATATCAAAAGTGTCACTAAACTCTCTGTTCTTACTGAGATTCAGCCATTTTCTTGAACACTCTTTAGTTGCTACAAGTCTGGTTAATTTTCAGAGTTTTGAAAAAGTCAATTTTACCAATTTTTGCCATTCTTAATTGCTTTTATGAAGAGATGGTCCCTACTCTACCATTATCACTGCTTTTACTAGATTGTACTCTTAAATATTAGTTCCCTTACAGTGTTTGCTTTTTTCCTTCAGGTGTTCCCATTACATGTGTGTCTAATATCCTTTGACTTTCTTTTGTTCCCTTCTCTCTTTTTCCTCCTCATTTCCTTTTTCTTAATTTATTTATATTTGATGAAATTTTGTCTTTTTCTTCCACTTCTTTGCTGAGGTCTATAAGTCCTCATTTTATATCTTCCTGTTGTTTGTCCATTTCTATTCTGAATATTTGAATTGTGATTTACAATAAAAATATTATAGCTATCATTTTTTTTTACAATTATGAAAATATTTACCTGATAGTATTGTGTTCTAGATTTCCTCAAATTTTTGTCTGTAGTATTTCTACATGCTCTTGAAAGTGAAAAGGTTTATGTTACAATTTTTATATGGGTGCCTTTGTTTTTTACTTATCTTATTATTGATTTGCATTTTATTTCCCTGAGCCATCACTACCAGGAGATTATAAAAGTTATGGTATGGATGGGTGCAAAGAATTTGAGGTAGCTTTCATAGTTCCCATGTTTAGGTAACCACTCCTGCCCACGACATCTCCTAATATTCCCTGTCTTGTTGACTCAGCTCTAGCCACAGTATTCCTGGAATCTGCCATCTATGATCCTTTCACAATGCTCAATGTTTCTTTTCTTTAGATATATGCATTGCTTGCTCCCACATTTCCTTCATGTCTGCCATGACATACATCTACAGAGGAAAAGCCTTTTGTAAGCTAAAATAAAACCATTCTGCTATGGTCTGAAAGTTCGTGTCCCTTAAAATTTTATATTTCCAAACCTGTTCTCTAATGCAACAGTATTATGAAGCAGGGCTTTAGGAGGTGATTAAGTTATGAGGACTCTGCCTTTGTGAATGGGATTGATATCCTTTAAAAGAAGTTTGAGAGAGCCTGTTTGCTACTTTCTCCATGTGAGGACACAAAGAAGGCACTATCAGTGAGGAATGGGCCCTCAGTAAACATGGAATCTGTTGGCTCCTTGATCTTGAACTTCCTTGCTCCCAGAACTGTGAGCAATAAATATATGTTGCTTATGATATACAGTCTAAGGTATTTTGTTATAGCAGCCTGAACAAACTAAGACACCTTCCTACTCACTATTTCCCTTATTTGTGTGTGTGTGTGTGTGTGTGTGTGTTGTATTTACCTATCAACACATGGCAGAAAATAATGAAATCATGAATACGTTTTTCTGTCCCTCTAAATATAAGCTTCAGGATGATTTCAGTTTATACATTTTTATATCAACATTATCGAGAAGAAGTCAAGCATATAGTCAGGATTCAACAAATATTTGTTGATTAAATGATAAATGCATTCTTTTATATTTTATGCATTTATTTGTTTTAATTGAGTATTGCATTGAAATTCAGAAATGGCCTTTCTATCTACTATATTTATCCTTAATTTTTTGTCAAGCAAAAATAAATAAAATTTAAATTTTATTTAATTAAAATAAACACATACAAGTGTTAATATGATAGAAATTTTAAAATATGTACCATATTACATTGATACCAAAGCAATTTAAATATGTGTGTGGTATTAAAAGTTCTCTTATCTTTTGTTTCTTATTGGTATAATTTCCAGAATAAAATAACAACGAAAATATAAGTTTGTAGATACAAATTGGGGGAAAATTCTATTCTCAAACATAACCCTACTTAAATATTTTTATCCACTGGGTCACAGCAAACTGATTTCCCAGTTATAAATGTCAATCTTTGCTCACGTTAAATTATATGCTCTGTATTGTAACATATAATTATCTCTAAGAGTCATAAAAATAGCTAACTCTTATTGAATGTTCCCAATGGTCAGACTGATTCTAAGTGCCATGTCCAACAACTCTGTGAATAGGAGCTTTTGTAGACCCCACTTTACAGAATAGGAAACAAAGCACATGGTGAATTACTTCCTCAGCTAGAATGACCAGTCAGCTACAAGACCACTCAGGCAGTTTGTAAATTAGAGGCTGTGCTTGAACAAACAAACTATGTTGGATTTCTCTTGTAGGACTCTGGTGCAGCATTCCTCCCAGTCACACCTGGTATATCGTGATATCAGTGATATCCACTGCTGCATCAACAGGGTCTATTTTTAATATTATACATTCATAGATGCTAAAGTTACAAAACTCCCAAAATAAATATTAGCTGAATTTAGCCAGTATATTTAAGCTAGTGAATTATCTATAATTAATACTTACGTTTAAGTCTTTAAATAAAGGAAATGCCTTAGAACATTTATCCAATAATAATATTCCCTTTTCTGTAAATACCTTACATTGCGGGGGCGCCTCCCACCCAAAAGATTAAAGTCTGATAAAGATCTTTTAATGAAACACGGTGTTTGCAGGGCCTCATCATGAAGGGATGATGGCAAGGCCTCATCGTGGGAGAAGATGCCGGTGTTCCACCCTGATATTCTGGAGCTCTGTGTGCTTGTTATTTTATTCTTTGCTGCCTCATAACTATCACTCTGGGAGACTTGGAAGTAGGATTCAAAATTATACTAAAATATTTAATCATACTAATGATACTTATGATTATGGATTTTCAGGAGACGGCTTATGGCAGTGGGGCCCAGAAGGGGACAACAAACCTGTGTAGGCATTCGTCTTGTCTGGTGCCTGAGAGTCTGGCCTGGCTGCTTGGAAGGAGTTAATGTACAATCTTTTGTTTTACAATAGAAGTAGAAGTTAAGTTAAGCAAGTTAATTTTTAGAGTGTTTATTTAGGAATAAAGAATAGTTAGATGTAGGTGTGAATCAAGTTTTAATAACGTCAGAGAAAGTCTATTGTACCATGGATGTAGTTTCGGTACTGATTGCAAGTGATGAAAAGTGATGATTATATGGGACCAGTGGGTTGTAACGTTCTTGCTCAAAGGAAAGGACATTGTAATTGTCTTTTCTGGGAATAAACTGTAATGCTATTTTTCTTAGAACATATGTCACTTACAAAGAGATATTATGATATTGTTCATTGATTATTTTATGATTATGTAGCAAATAAGAAAGAAAAGTATAAAAGTCTGATGCTTGCTTCAATAAATTGTCAGCATTCAGCAGATCCCTTGAGTCTGTGTGTTTGTTGTCCCAGCATTCAACAGATCCTTTGGGTCTGTATGTTTGCTGCCGCTCCATCGCCGACGCTGCCCTTCCTCCCTTTTGGAGGATCCCTTACCAGTGGGGACCTTTACAATCTCTGTGCTGGGGCTGGTCCCCGGCATTTCTGGCGCCCGAACAGGGACCCATTGGTAAGCCCCCCTCCTTATAATCTATCCCCTTTCATTTCTTTCAGGAAATAAGAAATGGGCAGCTAGGATCCTGCACCAGGGAGCCGCGGTCCCCCCAGTAGCATAGACTGGGTGAGAAAGGGCAGGGAATCAAGAACAGTAAGTATGGGTACACAAGAATCTAAAGAACGAGCACTATTTATCGATATGAGCAAGCGTCTTTTAGAAAATAAAGGAGTTTCAATAGGAAGCTCTCAGTTAAAAAGATTTTTTCATTTCATTCAAGAATGTTCACCTTGGTTTCCAGAAAGTGGCTCTTTTGATCTGAAGACGTGGAAAAAGTTCATATATGCTAAAGTTACAAAACTCCCAAAATAAATATTAGCTGAATTTAGCCAGTATATTTAAGCTAGTGAATTATCTATAATTAATACTTATGTTTAAGTCTTTAAATAAAGGAAATGCCTTAGAACATTTATCCAATAATAATATTCCCTTTTCTGTAAATACCTTACATAAACATTTATAATAAAAGGAAAACAAGTTAAATTTAAACTGTATATAGGACAGGAATAGTACATAGAGTGTAGATAAAAATGCTTATTGGGTATATATAACATTTCTGAAAAGTATCACTAACAAAGTGTCAACTAGGTATAATAATTATACACTGGAATTAAAGCTAAATACTAGAATTCAAGTTAAGTTTTGTGTTAAATGCTAATTTTTAAGTATCACCACATCCTTGAAATAAAATTGTGCTGTTTGGACAATTTTATGAGATTGAAAACATTATCACTCTGTATAGCTATAAAGATAAGTTTATAGAAATTAGAAAGAGAAAAGCTCCAAGGAAATACTATCCTTATCATGTCTTCTAGTAATCGTCAAAATATAAACATGACTGATTGTAGTATATATAAGTAAGTTAATATAAGCAATCCAAATGTAATTAGTGGAATTCATAAATATAAAGACAATGGGGAACTGTATTGGAATGGCATATTATATCCACAGTATCTGTGTAGGATGAACTTGTTTTTCCCAAGAAGAAAGAAATGCCCATCAAAGCACCAATAAGAATATTTCCTAGGAGTAATAAGATACAGCCTATACCAATCCTCTATTCAATCCATTATCTATAGTGTAGCCTGGGAGATTTTTCAAAAATGCCAATCCCTTGATGGCTCTCTCTGGCTTTCTCAATAATATCTGGACTGCTGAGTTCATATAATAGGTATGAAATTTCCTACCATATATATCTGTCTCAAGTTTTCTCTAATTAACTCTACTTTTATATGGCAATCTAATATCTTACTCTGAAATCCCTCTGTGCCTAATTCAATTCATTCTGTGCTTTGCTTGCCCATCTAGTGGTTTTTATGATCAACTAAAAAATAAAAAAAATAAGTCAGGTCCAATTAAAGTTTTATTTTTGGCTTACCTGCCCCAATTAATGCTTTATTTTAGGCTTCCCTGACCCTTAGTCATGCCTATGAGGTTATCCTCATCAGTCTGAGGAAAACGTATACCTTCTTTTGGGGGATGGCTCTCTGTGGTCCTCTGCTATCTAATTAATCTCATACCATTTGTTGGGGAGGCTTCTACAATATCTGAACCTGTCCTCTCAGTGGAGGTGATGTTTGTCCATGGCTCAGATAGGAAAAGGCTTGCAGGTACTGCTGTGCATACAGGCATCCAAAAGCACTCTTCTATTGACAATTCCAGTCCCAGACTCAGCCAAACTTCAGCCTCACTTCCTATTAAACTCTAGATGTTTTCATCTTGACCAATCATTTGGTCTTTGGGGGATGGGCACATCTTACTGTCCCAATATGAATATATGATACACTCTGGAATTGGAGATTTGGGGTCCCCTCCACACTATGTCCAGGCCCATAAAATCAGGGGCCTTTCACTTGGGACGTGGCCTGAGATACAAGGGAGTTCCTGTGATCTTCATCCTGCTTCTTACTTCCTTCATCCCTGTCTCCCCTCTTCTCACAGACTGAACACCTTTTAAAATAACTATGAGAAAATGGAAAGAAACTGTCCTGCCAAGCATATCTTCTTTAAAATCTCCTCCATAAATCACTCAGCTCTCCACATTTCACCACAGAATGCCACCATATGCATAATTTTGGTTGCTACGTGTTCCCTACCAACTCTGTCCTATTGGAAATAGAAATCTTTTGGCTCATGTTTTCAATGTCAATAGTATTTACTGGAAAGGAAAGCAGAAAATTGTACTCTTTCAATGCCTCATTACTAGTCTGCCATAACAATAATATTTAATATTAGTCATATTTCTAGGGGGCTGGCTTCCTCAAGATCTATACAGATATCACTTTCTTATGACTAAGCTAATATACAAAATGATGCAACTGTCCAGTCTCAGTTCTTTTTATTCCTTGCCTCACCCTCCCATTTTGGCTTTTAAACATGCCCAGATACT
>NW_007728911.1:65929-66548 GCF_000696425.1 Galeopterus variegatus
CACTTAATTGTCTACTGGAATGCCAGCTGGCTTGTTTCACTGAAAGTTACCAGCCTATATTGTTAAACTATATCCCCACCTATGTCTCTACCTGTAACTTCCTGGTCTGGAAAATAAATGCAGGAAGAGAACCCCAATTCGGGGTTAATTTCCCAAGAAAGGGCTTCCTCTGGTTTGAGCATTCCCAAGGGAAGTTAACCACTTCAGGGTCTCTCACTGCTCAGAAGAGATGGGCTTTAAGTAATCCTTTTTATCTCCATCACCCAGAGGAAGTGGGGTGACAAATCCGTGGGGAGCAAAGCAACAAGAGAGTGAGAAAGTGAGAGACAGAGAAAGAGAGAGAGAGAGAGAATGCTTGAGAACACTGACAATTACTAGGGATAAAATACTAATTAAAAAAAAAAAAAAAGAATCATACACTGTGATGGCCAGGAGGAGCCATAGGAAACAGAACAACTAAATGTAATATGATATCCTGGATGGAATTCTGGAACAAAAAAAGAGCATTAGGATAAAACCATGAAAATGTAAATAAATAAATCTGAATAGAGTATAGACTTCAGTTAATAGTTATGTACCAATAGTGGATCATTATTGGTGAAAATGAGCCATACTGATC
>NW_007728911.1:67205-73471 GCF_000696425.1 Galeopterus variegatus
TATAATTAATATATGTTTCTACTGGGAAAATATTTTAGTAGTGTGTTAAGAACTCCAATTAATAAGATTTCCAATATTTTTACAGCACGAGGGCACTAATTACTTTCATCTTTGAAAGTTTACATCTGCACTGATAATTTTTCACCACATGATATCCCAAAAAGACTATTTGACCTACAAAATCCCTAAAGGACTAATTAAATGCAAAGTCCAATAACATTTCCTCTAATATGTTCAAAATATACATAAATATTTCTGGTAAAGAGAATCTTTTAAAATAACTTAATGAAGTTTTTAATGGATTAATTATTCTTTTCATTACATTTTTATGTTTTGTAATGACAATTGGTTATTTGAGTTATCTTCTAAGTCTGGAATTTAAAATATGTTACTATAGGTTATATCTTCATTAGTTAATTTTTTTCTCTCTTTGTGAATTGTATTCTTTTAGAAAAATCAAAATATTTTTCTACAAAATGTATTTTGGGTGATCCAAAATTTTCTTTATAAAATGATTTACACAGAACAAAACACTCTTTATCAGAAGTTCTATATTTTAAATATTTAGGTTCTCTATTTGGTTTTCTCTGAGTGGCAGCATTGTCAAAAATAGTCACAGATATACCGATTAATAAATGCTTTAACATAATAACATAAAAAGTTCTCCATTAAATGGCTATTTAAGCATCACATGGTTTAAATGGCTACTTAAGCGCAATGCAAAATAAACCGTTCCAGGGACTGGTGGGCACCTGATATAGGTGTGGTAAAATAAAAGGAGTGCAGCAATTTTCCTAGTAAAAGTGTCTTTACCACTTAAAAGAAAATAAAATCTTTATTAAACTTTCTGAATTAAAATACATTTTTTATGATAATGTTTTAAGCTGAACAATCCAAAGTGGAGTTAGTGCATTTTGTATAAAATAACGTGAATACTGTTCTGAGTATTTAGTAGTATAGTTCTGATCCTCACCCCTGTATTATATTAACGTATATTATTAGGAAGTTAAGTTGTGGCATCTCTTTCCATTATGAAATTAAAGTGTTGTAAAATATCATTTAGCAGTTTTAACTTTATAGAGTTTAACATACCTTTCCCTCATCCCCCCCCCCCAGTATTAGCTCTATTTGATTAAACATCAATTTTAGTTTCTAATATGTTATCTTTATATTCCTAAATTATACTTGTTCTTTTTACCTTATAAATTTAATGAAATGTCGAATATTATTTTCTAGGAGCATTTGCTTTTGCTATGAGTGAAATTTGCTTGTGAGAAAAGATTTCAAAAGGTATACCTTCTCAATACACCTGAAGAGCATAATACTATCACAATCAATAGTGCATTATGGCAGTGATTCTTTCTGAGGAAATGTAATCCTATTGTTGACCATATAACCACAGATTAGCTATGAGCATAGGGACACATACCTTAATTAGATCAACTAGTCTATTAGCTTTTGAGTTCTGGTGTACTGCACACTGTTATATGCCTCACAAATTAATTCATCATTTAGCATTTCCTGGCAAATGTATTCTAATTTTTTATGTTTATAATTGTTATAATTCATTGGTCAGAATTTGGACATGTGGCAACACTTATTCTCAGAGAAGACTGGGAAATACAGTCTCTCAGATACAATTGGCCTAACAGAATCAAAACGTCTGTTAATTTGAGAGAGAATGAGAGAATGGCTATTTTGTAAAATTTATATTATATTTTTATAATATATTATGTTATATTTATATAGTATATTAAAAACTGCAGATGGGATATTAATCCCTTATCTAAGACATGGTAAAGACAAATCTCAGCATAACTGGTACGCATTTTGCTTTAGTTACCTCCTAAAATGTAATACTAGAGGTTATCCGTTATCATCTGGAATTTATCAGCATCATTAATAATTAGTCTACTACCATCTCATGTGCCTGATCTCTCCTTTCCTTCACTCTGTCCTTTGACATTCTAGATAAAACTTGAATCTCTTTTTGAACTTCCTTGCATGAAATGGGACCTGGCTTCTCCCAAGTGAAGCTGCACCTTGTCTCACCTGTGACACGTCTCAAGTCTAGGATGTGGGTTGGTGATTTTCTTGTTTTTCACTCTATTTCTAAGCCATTACTATTTATTCTTATTTTTCAGAACAAAACAAAACAAAACAAAAAATGGTTTTTATTTTCCTCTTCTAGCCACGATGTACTAGCAAGTACTAGATTTACCTTACTATGTTAGACAACTAAGGAACTAGACAAGATACATAAAACAATGGTTTTGAAAACACTGGGCATCCAACAATGAAGGATAGAGACCCATGAAAGGTCTGCTCAACAAGTGCCCCACCTTACTGACTGAAGAGTTTGTAGGTGCCAGTGCAGGGAGTGGGAAATCAGGGCCCATAAACCTCATCTTCCTGAATTGAGGAGATAGAGTTGAGACTTCAGAAAATTCAGTCATTTCTTAATAATAATGGGGTCAAATCAAGATTAATATAACAATCTTAGTATTTATATACCTATTAACAGAATTTTATAGTGTATAAAGAAAAAGTTAGTATGTAGTACATGAAAAGAGAGATATACAAATTCATAAATCCACAATTATATTTGGAGGTTTTCCAAACAACTCTCCCAATAATGAATAGAGTAATTTGTCAGAAAGTAAATAAGGTTATAGTAGACTTGAACACTATCAAACAACTTGATATAATTGGCTTTGTAGAATATTAAGCCCAAGAAAAGAAAAGCAAACATTCTTTACAACTGCATTTGAAACATTTGCTATGATAGACCGTAATTTGAGCCATAAAATAAGTCTCAATGAATTTAAAAGGATTAAAATCCTACAGTGTAATTCTTCTGACCCGAATTAAATTAAATTAGAAGACAATACCAGGAACATACTTGTAAAATCCACATATATCTGGAAACTAAATAACGTGCTTTAATAAAGAATCAAAAAAGATCAAAAGTGAAATTACATAGTACTTCTGAACTGCATAAAAATAAAAACACTTCATATCAAAATACTTGGTTAATGGATAAAGGATTACTGCTAGATAGAAAAAATAAGTTCTAGTGGTATACAGTAATACTAGGCAACCATAATTAATAGTAATTTATTATATATTTCCAAATGACTAGAAGAGAGGAGCTCAAATGTTATTAAGTAATGAGAATATTTTTGTTGAAAAATATGCTAATTACCCTGATTTGAAAATCACACATCGCATACATGTATTGAAATATGACTCTGTGATGCATAAATACGCACCACAGCCACCAAAGCTGAGGCCGGAGCTACATTAGATATGGCCTGGAACGGGCCTTCAGCACCCCAGTGCATTATTTGAATTCCTCAGGAACACAGTTGGTTGTGTTTTGTTTATGACTGTGTTTGTAATTCTCTGATGCCTGATGATGCTAAATATTAAATGGGTAAATGTATACATTACATATATATGAATGCATACAAATTAAGAAATAAATTAATTAAAAATATGTGAGATGTAACTGTAGCAATGATTAGAAGATAATTTATATCATTAATTTATTTTTCCCAGCTTTATTGAGATATAATTGACAATTAAAAAACTGCTAAGATTTAGTGCACTTTTTTCTTGTAGTGAGAACACTTAAGGTCTACCCTCTTAACAAAGCTCAGTTATACAAACAGTATTGTCTTATACATAGAAAATAATGGATTTAAATTAATGGTGTAAATTTTGACCTTAAGAAAGAAGAACTATAGCAAATTAAACACAAAGCAAGTAGAAAAAGGAAAATAACATAAAAAAAGATGTTACAAGAAAAGTAAACTACAGAATAGTATCTCTCAGAAACACGAACTCAAAATTTCTTTAAAAACTCTAATGTAGCAAATATAATAATATTTTTTAAATCACAATATATCATGACCAAGTGGTATTTATTCTAGGAATGCAAGTTTGTGGTTTTTTTAATTTATTGTTTTGATATTTGAAAATTAATCATTCTAGTAGATCGTGTTCATGTAAACTGTCTAAAGAAGAAAAGAAATGCATGATTGCATCGATTAATGATTGCATCGATGGTTACAGGAAAAGCATTTGACAAAATTTAATATGCAATCAGGGCCACAAAACACATAAACCTGTTTGCATCTTCCTCCACCATATTATTGTACACTTGGATGAAAACAGATGTAGTTTCTCTCGACATGTCAAATATGAATCCCTCACCTGTGTTCTTTATCCCCTCTCTTCTGTCCTTGAGGACTTATAAGTTTAAGAAATCCTCTCCTGTTTCTGCATCATTAATCTCTTGTGTTTTACAGGATGAATCCTAAATGGTATCCCACTTTATTAAGTCCTGTTCTCTCCTTAAGAACTCTATTCTAGGGCTGGCCCGGTGGCGCACTGCTACAGTGCGCCGCTTGGGAGCGCGGCGGCGCTNCATTTCTTAATAATAATGGGGTCAAATCAAGATTAATATAACAATCTTAGTATTTATATACTTATTAACAGAATTTTATAGTGTATAAAGAAAAAGTTAGTATGTAGTACATGAAAAGAGAGATATACAAATTCATAAATCCACAATTGTATTTGGAGGTTTTCCAAACAACTCTCCCAATAATGAATAGAGTAATTTGTCAGAAAGTAAATAAGGTTATAGTAGACTTGAACACTATCAAACAACTTGATATAATTGGCTTTGTAGAATATTAAGCCCAAGAAAAGAAAAGCAAACATTCTTTACAACTGCATTTGAAACATTTGCTATGATAGACCATAATTTGAGCCATAAAATAAGTCTCAATTAATTTAAAAGGATTAAAATCCTACAGTGTAATTCTTCTGACCCGAATTAAATTAAATTAGAAGACAATACCAGGAATATACTTGTAAAATCCACATATATCTAGAAACTAAATAACGTGCTTTAATAAAGAATCAAAAAAGATCAAAAGTGAAATTACATAGTACTTCTGAACTGCATAAAAATAAAAACATTTCATATCAAAATACTTGGTTAATGGATAAAGGATTACTGCTAGATAGAAAAAATAAGTTCTAGTGGTATACAGTAATACTAGGCTACCATAGTTAATAATAATTTATTATATGTTTCCAAATGACTAGAAGAGAGGAGCTCAAATGTTATTAAGTAATGGGAATATTTTTGTTGAAAAATATGCTAATTACCCTGATTTGAAAATCACACATCGCATACATGTATTGAAATTTGACTCTGTGCTGCATAAATACGCACCACAGCCACCAAAGCTGAGGCCGGAGCTACATTAGATACGGCCTGGAATGGGCCTTCAGCACCCCAGTGCATTATTGGAATTCCTCAGGAACACAGTTGGTTGTGTTTTGTTTATGACTGTGTTTGTAATTCTCTGATGCCTGATGATGCTAAATATTAAATGGGTAAATGTATACATTACATATATACGAATGCGTACAAATTAAGAAATAAATTAATTAAAAATATGTGAGATGTAACTGTAGCAATTAGAAGATAATTTATATCATTAATTTATTTTTCCCAGCTTTATTGAGATATAATTGACAATTAAAAAACTGCTAATATTTAGTGCACTTTTTTCTTGTAGTGAGAACACTTATGGTCTACCCTCTTAACAAAGCTCAAAAAAAGATGTTACAAGAAAAGTAAACTACAGAATAGTATCTCTCAGAAACACGAACTCAAAATTTCTTTAAAAACTCTAATATACCAAATATAATAATATTTTTTAAATCACAATATATCATGACCAAGTGGTATTTATTCTAGGAATGCAAGTTTGTGGTTTTTTTAATTTATTGTTTTGATATTTGAAAATTAATCATTCTAGTAGATCGTGTTCATGTAAACTGTCTAAAGAAGAAAAGAAATGCATGATTGCATCGATTGTTAAAGAAAAAGCATTTGACAAAATTTAATACGCAATCAGGGCCACAAAACACATAAACCTGTTTGCATCTTCCTCCACCATATTATTGTACACTTGGATGAAAACAGATGTAGTTTCTCTCAACAAGTCAAATATGAATCCCTCACCTGTGTTCTTTATCCCCTCTCTTCTGTCCTTGAGGACTTATAAGTTTAAGAAATCCTCACCTGTTTCTGCATCATTAGTCTCTTGTGTTTTACAGGACGAATCCTAAATGGTATCCCACTTTATTAAGTCCTGTTCTCTCCTTAAGAACTCTATTCTAGGGCCGGCCCAGTGGTGCACTGCTACAGTGCGCCACTTGGGAGCGTGGCGGCGCTCCCG
>NW_007728911.1:73844-74761 GCF_000696425.1 Galeopterus variegatus
CTCTTTTACTAAACTTTCTTCACTTTTAGATACCTCACAGGTGTCCCAACTTTCATATGTCCAAACTGAAATTTTGGACCCTATTCCTACCAGGATTTTTTAACTTTACCTACTCACATATCTTTCTTTCAATCCTCTTAGTCCCGGTAAATGTCACCTTATTTCCTCAAACTTGAAAGATATCCTCGATTCCTTTCTTTCTCTTTATGTTTTCTACTCCATGAAATAAGCATGCAAACCTGATCATCCAATTTCCTAACACAAGGTAGAGGTGTCATCTATCATCCTGTTGACATACACTCATTTGAGATACTATTATCTCCTGCCTGACTACTGCAGAAGCTTCCCTATTGATTTGTTTTGTTTTGTTTTATTTCATGATATTTTAGTCCATTTCTTTTGTTTATAACAAAATACATGGAACTGGGTGATTTATAAGAAAACAAAATTTATTGCTTATAGTTTTGGAGGCTAGGAAGTCTGAAGTCCAGGAAACACAGCTGGTGAAGATCTTGGTGGTGGCAACAGTGACCCAGGAGTCTCACATGACAGAAACTGTCAGAGCATAGAGAGCAAAAGAAAAAGACTAACCTCCTCATTCACTTACATTTTTTGAGCTCTCACGACCATGCCTTTGACCACCATTTTTAATCCATTCATTACATCATGGTTCTGCAATCTAATCACCTCTTTGAGGCCCCACTTTTCAATTTCCTTTTCAATTACCTTAATAGAATTTCTGACTTTGTTTCCAACTTCATTTCTTACCCTTTTCCTTTTAACTTGTTACACTTCAACCACCCTGGACATCTTTTAGATCTTTAACATGAAGACTTTTTTCTTTTTTTTCTATTTCCACACACTTCACACTATGACTTCCTTCACTTTGAACATTATTATTACTGCATCTTACACAT
>NW_007728911.1:74978-75867 GCF_000696425.1 Galeopterus variegatus
CCTGGACATCTTTTAGATCTTTAACATGAAGACTTTTTTCTTTTTTTTCTATTTCCACACACTTCACACTATGACTTCCTTCACTTTGAACATTATTATTACTGCATCTTACACATCACCCCTTTCATATTTCGGGTCTCAGTTTAAGTCATTTCAGAAAGAGATTTCCTCAATGTAAGCCAGTTCCATCATTCTAATACTCTTCTTATAGTCTCTGATAATTTATTTCACAGATATCATAAAAATATAATTACATATACATTTGATTGTTTATTATGGCTCCTTCCAAATAGACTGTACACCATAGCAAGTGTTTCAGAGCACAGGTTCTGTAGCTAGACAACCTGGAATTGAATCTTGATGTTCTTACTTTCTGACTGGGTAACCTTAGATCTTTAAATCCTTAACCTTACATCTTCAGTGACTTGGTTTAATATCTATAAAATGGGGATTGTGGTAAAGAGCAAAATAATTAATATGTGTAAAGCACTAAGAACTATCTCTGGACACAGTACACAGCATGCAAGTTTTTTGTAAATGTGGTCACTGAAATTGAGCTTACATTAAAAAATCTATGTTTAATATTACAGTATTGGGAAGACAGTAGGAACTCAAGCTGTTTTTTATAATTAATGAACATGTTATTCCACTCAAAGTTCACACAATCTTGAATGATATGTGTTCTCAATTTTCAGATGAGAATATTAGGAAATATGTATTTAATTTATAGGTTCTGATCAATTATATCTAAAATAAATAATAATAATTATAAAATGTATTTATTCAGGCAGTCATTCTTTTAGCTAGACAGATGGACAACCAGCTAGATACTGAGGTGGCCAGTCTGTCAGCCAGTCAAACACTCATTCAAAAGAATTATGTCAGTGGG
>NW_007728911.1:76188-89686 GCF_000696425.1 Galeopterus variegatus
GTTGCGATCCGTTGCCGGACACGGAAAAAAAGACAAAAGACAAAAAAAAAAAAGAAAAAAAGAAAAAGAATTATGTCAGTATTAGAGGGTAAGGTTGGGGATATCGAGTTAAGTAAGATACGGTGTTAGACAATATCCTTTCTTCAAGCATCTCACAATTTAGTATACTCACACTCTAGAAAGTTATCTCTAACACTCATGATTAAGTGCCTTGTACATATGAATACTGGATTAGCTCAGTAAAAAGGATATACAAAATTAAGAGTGAAAGAGCTGGTAAGAGGACATTCACACCTTAGAAAGTGCAGCTTAAGTGGATACTTGGAGACAAAAATAAATGAGCATCAGACTTCTGCACCTACTCAAGATGAGTAACAGGTTCTGACTTTACTTCAGTCTGAAAAATTGTTTTTAAAGCAGACAAACCTAGAAACAACAGTTTTGCATTTTTTTTTCTTTTTTTTACTGACTGGTAAGGGGATCACAACCCTCGGCACAGTGTGGTCTGCACCACACTCAGCCAGTGAGCGCACCGGCCATCCCTATATAGGATCTGAACCTGCGGCCTCTCCCAAGTGAGCCACAGGGTCGGCCCTATAAACAACAGTTTTTAAGGCAGTGGACAACAGACAATGAAGAAAAACTATCCCTGTGTGTTATAGGTTAAATTATGCCCCCCCCCAAAAAAAATATGTTGAAGTCCTAATGCCAGTACCTGTGAATGTGACTTTATTTAGAAATAGGGCCATTGAAGATGTAACCAAGTAAAGATTAGGTCATTAGGTTGTGGTCTAATTCAATACAACTGGTGTTATTAGAGAATAATTTAGACACAGACACAAAAAGGGAGAAGACAGCCACGTGTGGACAGAGGCAGAGATTACAGTGATGCATGTACAAGCCAAAGAGCAATGATTTAGCCAATGATTGGTTAATAATGTCGACATTGTTAATAATGTTAATAATGATTTGTTAATGATGTTAACATTGTTAATAATGTTAAACAATTATTTGACAATCACTTAGCTAATGATTGTTAATGAACACCAGAAGCTAGAAGGGGAGGGCAAATTCTCCCCTCAGGTCTCACAGGGAGCATGAGTCTATCAACACCTTGATTCCAAGCCTCTAATCTTTAAAATTATGACGCAATAAACTTCTGTTGCTTTAATCTACCTGGTTTGTGGTACATTGTTATGGAAGCCCTAAGAAACTAATACAAATTTCAGTACCAAGAAGTGGAGTGTTGCTGGGTTAAATACCTAAAATCATAAAAGTATATTTGGGATTGATTTATGTGTAGAGAAATTTTGAGACACTTACTCCTGGGCTAAAATCATAAAAGTATATTTGGGATTGATTTATGTGTAGAGAAATTTTGAGACACTTACTAGTAAAAACCTAAATTGCCTTGAATATGTGTTGGTAGAAATATGGATGTTCTGATCCTGTGATAAAGTGGCAGAGAAATTGGCTAAATTGTGTTCTTCTATTGGGTGGAAAATATAACTTGTAAGTGAAAAACTTGGATATTTAGCTGAGGAAGTTTCCAAGCAAAGTGCAGAAGGTACAGCCTGACTTTTCCATACTGCTTATAGTAAAACATGAAAGGAAAGAAACAAATTGTGGAATTATTAAGCCTCCATTCCTGCCCCCCAAAAAAGAAACCAAACACACAGAATTTCAAGATTGGACATGTGTAATGTGTCATCCTTTTAGTATTGCCAAAAACAAGAATGTCTGCTCTTAAGAGAACACCAAAAGTTTGGCTGAACAGCAATTTGACAAAATGTTAGGTGTGTGACTCATGGATTCAATCAACCGTATCAGCAGAAATCAGGAATAGAGATGCACGTATTCTGAAAAAAATCCATAAGGACCATCTTGTCTGCGGGCTTGGATTCCCATGAATTTCACAGGAGGACAAGAAGGATTTTGAAAATTTTATATCAGCAGAAACACCTCCAGTCTGGAATGAAACCAGATGTGACAAAAGGAAGGAAGAGTGATTCCCAGGGCAGATCCACGGATATAGAGGCTAGAGACAGTGCAGGCCTTGGGACTGAGGCGAATTCCTCTGTTTCAGAGAATGGAACCACACAGAGCTAGGGGGTAGGTTTGCCCCGTCAGACTAAGAAAACAGATTATCAAGTGAAGGCTTGAAATTTAATAAATCTTGCTCATCCAGGTGTTGAACTTGGTTACTCCCCTCTAGCCCCCAACTTTTTTTTTTGTTTCCAGTTTCTCTCTTTTGGAGTGGAAATGTCTATTGTTTACCTGTCCCATAATTCTATTTTGAAAGAAGATAAACTGTCGTCTAGTTTCACAGGTTTATGGATGGAGATAAATTTTTCTCCAGGATGGATCATACTTAAAGTTCCACCCATACCTGATTTAGATGAGATTGGGGAATTTTTTAATTAATTGTATTTAGAGGAGATTTGGTGTTTAGAGTTGATAATTTAATAGGTTATGGGCTTTGGGGACATTAGCATGGAGTGAATGCATTTTGCATATAGAAAGAAAACGAATGGGGTGGAGGAGCAGAAAATGCACCATTGTGGTGTCTAGTGTTCCTTAAGAATGGTGTACTTATAGAAAGGCACAGAGGCACACAGAAAGAAGATGACCACATGATAGTGGAGGCAGAGATCGTACTTATGGGTGTACAAACAAAGGAACATCAATGATTTCTGGCAAACACCAAATTCTGAAAGATCTTATACAAAGGCACAGAGGCACACAGAAAGAAGATGACCACATGATAGTGGAGGAAGAGATCGGACTTATGGGTGTACAAACAAAGGAACATCAATGATTTCTGGCAAACACCAAATTCTGAAAGAGGCAAGTAAGGAGTCTCTCCTACATGTTTCAGAGGAAGCAGGGCCCTGCCAAAACCTTGATCTCACTGTTAGCCTCTGGAAGCATGAGACATTACATCTCTGTTATTTTAAGCATAAAATTGTGGTGCTTTGTTATTGCAACCCTAAGAAACTAAAGTACTATGAAATGTGAAACTAAAGAGTTAAGCCCTACCCTTTCACCAGCTTACTTCCTTGAGGATGTTTTCAAGCTGCAGTGCAGGGAAGGGGAACTGAGGCAGAGCTTTGTGGACTTCTTGAGGACATGGAATTTACAACCTTGGACTATCAAGGTGACTAGAGTTTGCAGAACAGAACATCAGAAAAAAGAATGTTGCACAGAATTTTAAAAAGTGTGCTACATACAGAGGAAAAAAGAAAAATGATAGTAATTTTCTCTTTGGAGACAATGCAAGCAAAAGAGAGTGGAGCAACAATGTCTTTAAAGTACTGAAAGGCAAAAAAAAATATTAACCTAGAATTCCAATAGTTTTCATGGGGATTAGAGATACCTAACTACAGTGGAGCAAAAACAATACCTGCCCCCTCAAGAACATACATAATATCCACCATCTATGTCCAGATGAGTTAAAACCTTTTCTGAAGAAATATAAAGTTTATCTCCTGAGTTGATGGTTGATTTTAACTTAGCATTTTACAAGTTAAACTATTGTCTGTCTCAATTCAGTCCTCCTGTGTTTTCAAATCTGTCACATATATTCTAGCTCCTGGTAGGAGGATTCAATCATTAAGAACAGGAATTTATAATATTAACTTAGAAATTCCTGTTCAAAAGAATATCAAATTGCCTACTTATTAGCATCTACTATTCTCTTTTTATGGCACAGTTAATGGGAAATCTTTTAGGCAATCTTTCAAATACTTGTTGAATATCCATTACTTTCTCAGCATATAATAGGCAACAGGGATATAGAGTTTAACAAGCAGATATGGCAAAGGGTCTTGATGTTTACACCGTGATAAGGAAGAAGCTTTATAAAAATCAATGAATGAAGGAAGGAATAAATGGGTAAATTAGTAAATAAACAGAATAATGTACTTTTGAAAGCTATATTGCTACCTTAGTGGTGAGAAGACATGTTTAAGAGGTTAAGCAACTTGTCCAAGATCATGAAGTTGGAAAGCGGAAAATCAGGATTAAACTGATGTGTGACTTACACCAAAGTATCAAAGGCAAAAACAAAATATTGAATTTGAAACTTAAGGGGAGCCTCACAAATATAGCGGCTGTCCTGTATCTCTGAGGGGTAGTACTGAATAAATCACTGTTTCATCTCTTCTCCTTCTCAACACCTCAATATTAATTGCCTTCTATAACCATGAACATCAGGATAAAGAGTGGATTTAATGCAAACAGTACATAGTGGAAAAAACGCTGTGTGAAAATGAGGTAGAATTTAAAAGACAGAGATATGAAGCAATTCTCTAACACAGTACTCTCCATACTTAAACCTGAATATAGTGCCCTAAAAATTTAATTTGAGCACAAAATTAATTGGGACCAAGCCATCAGAGAAGTAGATGGCAGATGCTAGTGCACTGGTCAACAGAAACAATGCTTGTGCCGATCTAGGTGACAAAGCTGCTATTGCTCGTGTCACCTTGTGAATGCAGTGGCATTGGTGGCAATTGGGGGGAAACACCTATCTGAAAGTGAGGGCAGTGAAAATGAGTACTGGCGGGAAGATATAACAGGATGCGAATTAACAGGAGGGCAAGAGAGCTGGTAAACAGAGGTTTCAGAATAGTTTCTAGGAAGAATAAGCACAGTAGTTTACCCCAAATTTCTATTGATCTTTGTTGACTGGCTTAATGGATTCCACCAGAAATGATGGCTTGCATGATGACAAAGTGTCACATTGTTGAAAGTAAATGTATAATTATGATGGTAATTCTTGGAGTATGGTGTTTGATAGCTTTATCTTTCAATTATATCAGTCACATATCCACTCCCCCTGTGAAACGTTTAAGCTGTCCAGAATGCCATGCAAGGTCACAAAGCACAGGCAGCGTTTTTCTATGTTGCTTTCTTTGACCACAGAACATGAGGGTCTGTCATGCATCTTCACTCGTGCCATTGCTTTTCATTTGTAAGTGTCAGTTTAAAAATGCATTTCATGTCTTCTCTAAATGGCAATCCCATTTTTATATCTCTTTGATTTATTTTCTGTGCTTCAATTTAATACTGCTTACTACCTTGTGCCGGCCTAACCAATTTTGGCAACAAATACAGTCAGATATAAAAATAGAAGGAATAATAAAGCTTTGTATTTGCAAAGATATTTTCATTACCGTCACTCTTGACACAAAACTATGAAGAACATAAGGCAGGAATTTTTAGCACCATTTTATAAATGAGATGCAAATGCTCAAAAAACTTGTATCCTATATTAAGGCATAATGTTAAAATTTGCTACATTTTAAACACAAATTTTTAATGGAATTTATAAAGTTCTCAGCCTAAATTTTATCAAATCTCACTCACGGACCTTCATCTGCCATCACCATAATCACAACCTGCTTTCATTTCTCAGGAATACATACATAGCAAGCACATGATTCCCTGTATCTTGCCTATTAGTAAATACATTGATTTAACGTGGACAACCAGATCAAGTGAATACTCTGTCATGGACATAACTCTTATCTTATTGGGAAACTGAATTGCTGATCCCTAAATAAATATGTACATTTGAGTGTAGACACACACACTCAGAAACATATACATATATCTTTTAATACACACACACACATTTGAAGTACTTGTTGCAGAATTTTTCTTTTCTTTTTTTTTTTTTTTTGTCTTTTTTTCGTGACCAGTAAGGGGATCGCAACCCGTGGTGTGGTGTCGCCCACACTGCGCTCAGCCAGTGAGCGCACCGGCCAGTCCTATATAGGATCGGAACCCGCGGCGGGAGCATCACTGCACTCCCAGCACCGCACTCTCCCGAGTGCGCCACAGGGCCAGCCCACTGCAGAATTTTTCAAAGTGCATCTGCAGAGAGAACTGTAGGCTTTACTTCATTGGTGCAGGACAGGTTTATACTCCAACTACTCTCTTTCTGTGTCACTGTCTCTGTCTTTCTCTCTGGTATCTAGGCATAATTAAAGTTAAATTGCAAGAAATTTCCCTGATAATTCCTGATTTATCAAAGTTCATTCAAAATTCTATTCCTACGCATTAATTGTGTCAGTACTCTCAGATTTGGGCTGAATTGAATAAGCCATTCCTAATATACCAAAGGAAGTATATTTCCATGGAGAGTTTGAAAAGACCAAGATAAATTTGGAAAGAAATATAATAAATTAAGTTTTCATACTACTTATATCTCCTTTTTTGTAAAATATCTTTTTTAGAAGTAGTAGATCTAGTCTGGGTGCACCATAAAATTCCTAACAACCATCATTGAATTAAATCAAAGCCAATGACCATATGGTTAAATTATTCACCATGGGATACTGCTTTTTAAAATTCTTTTTACTTAGGCTATAACTGTCCCCAGCCAATCCTGATGCATTAAAAATATCTGACACATTAGCATATTTTATAATTGAGCTGAGAAATGATGTTACTATTAATTTATTTTTGAAATATTAACTTGCTTTTAAAGAAAGTGCAATGAATAGATGTCAGAAATATTTATGACAACACATTGTTATATCAGGTATGCCCTTGAAATTCCAAGCTACATTAACATGAAAATTACCGTGCCTTTGAAGAAAGTTCTTTTTGTATCAGGGAAAATTATAGTTTGAATCATGCTAAAGGGCAGGCCAATATGAGTATTTAAAGAATGGTACAGTCTAAAAAAAAAATCTACCATTAATACAATATAATTAATATAGTTATTAGTATAATCAGAGTAATGCAGAGGAATTGGTATATAGTCAAGTTTATATTGATATAGGTTTTCTATGAAGCTGTATTACACTTTTATTTAATAGAATGATGCTTAGCATTAATTATGTTTGGTTACTTTTGTACTCTACAAATTCTACATAAATCTCATTTTCTTCTGAAATGCTCAATTATTCACGGTAAGGAAATAAGCTACATTCTACACACCCCTCCCTTATAGTATCTACTTTTATGAAATACTTAAAATTATCTTTTATGTTATTTCTTTTAAGTACATTGTGAGGTCACTTAGATAATACCTGTTGATTATCTGACTGTATCCAAAAAAATTTTGACACCTTAAATGTATTAGATAGTCTTAAATAATTCATCAATCAATATAGGTGTTATATTTGTTACAGGCAAGTCTGTGGACTTAATATATAATTTGTCATACTTGCTAATTAGATTAAATAAGTAAAATATACAGAGGAATGTATTTGAGAAAAGAAGACGTATGTAATTAATGACATTTGCTTGACTCCTAATATTTGAGTACCAAGAGCTGTGCTTTCCACAGTTTATATAAACTATTATATGTTTTTATACATATACATACACACTTATTTACAAATCTTTGATGAAAGAAGTCAGAGCAATGCTAAGAAAAACAGCATTTAAAAAAATAAAAGCTTCTCGAAATAGAATTTTCACATTGTTATTATGAACACACAAGGGGAGGTTTGGAGCGAATAAAGCGGAAGTAAAATGCAGCTTTTTTGTGGTCTCTAAACATGTTATTTATACTTTCTATTTTTAAGAGCTATAGAAGGACTAATGTTTTCACAAAGCACATTTTAGGAAATAATGACTTAAAGGATTTTTAGTGCTTCTCTGCCATTTGGAAAAATCCACACTCCTATTTCTGCTGCTCCTTCAGTTATGTATTTAATGCTTACTACAAAAATAGGAAAGAGCTTATTACTTTACAACTCACAATGATAGAGAGAGAGACAGAGAGAGAGAATGTTTGGGAAAAATGATTAACCAGAGATCTCACTTTTTATTTTTTCCACTTATCAGAGATTTTTCTAATGACCTGTCCAATGATTAAAGGAAAAAAAATGATAGCAATTCATAATATGTAATTGCACAGACGATTTATTCACTTTATTTCACTTTGCTTTTTAAATTATAAAAAAAAAACACCATTGAAGGACCAGAGCATCTTTTCTTCTTCGGTGACTATGGCATTTTAAAAAATACTGAATATCTCATTAGTCCTTAAAGGGTTTCTGAGTTGCTGCAAAGTGTCTTAGTTTGTGTTATTGCGGAAGCAGACCCTGAGATAAGAATTTTGTTGAAAACATTTTATTCCAGAGGTATAAGGAACAAAGACAGGGGACTAGAGATTTAAAACAAGGCAGGGAAGCAGTCATTAAAAGATGTCTTATTTAATCAACATCTACTGTAGGTGAACAGAGCTTAAACCCAGAGGGAAACTCTAGGAAATGTTGTAAATTATGTGTGTCACAATTATGCCACTGGATGGATGAGGAAGTTGAGCTTTTATATATCAACCTCTTTCAATCATTATTTGTGAAATGATCCTACAGCTGTTCATTTCCAGGCACTTAAGGCCTGCTGTGTGCTGACTGTGATCTTCCATGGTTGACAAAATTTCTTAGGTGCAGGGAAGATATTAGCAGTTGCAATCTGCTGAAGCACGTTAGAATTTATGGGAAGTTTGGATGTACGACTATCAGCTTCTGGTACAGTCCACCATTTACATCATTCAGATGCATTTGTGCCCCGTCTTAAATTCCCTCCATACTGTTCTTACTTCTTCTAGTCCCCTCTGAGGCAATCAGTCCTGAGGTCATGAGTGATATTCACTATATCCTCTTTTCCCGTGCATTTTAGAGTCTTTTTACCTTCTAACAGCACTTTTCCTGGTCTAATTTGCTGACCAATGGAGCACCCCCAGTGGTGTGCTGTAATTGCTTCACTACTAGCGCCCCAAGTATATTTCTAACCTGAATGTGATTTGATATGTTTCCTTATAGTGTGTTAACAAGACGAAAGTGAAACTGCCTAGACATATGTCAAAACTGCATTCTTTTGTCAGTGACAAGAACGACTTCTTTGCTAAGTCAGATAATAGTTTTTGAATTCCGGAATTGTATTCCTTCCATTATTTGTACTAATCACGAAAATACTTATAGACCTGCCACACATTGATGTCTAATCTGCACTCTCAACATTTTCTCTGTCATTTTAAAAATCTAGAGCAAAGATCAGCAAACTTTTTTTCTGTAAAGGTACAGAGTTCCTTTTAATATTTCAGGCTTTGTGGGCTACTGGCAATTCTGTCACAAGCTCTTTCCCCCAGCTTTTTTTTGGGGGGAGGGTTGTTTGTTTTTAAGAACTGTTTAAAGTGTAAACCTTATTCTTAGCTCATGGTCTATAAAAGAAAAATACCCTGAGCTGGATTTGGCCCATAGATTATAGGTTGTTGACCCCTATTCTAGACAATCAACAGAACAATAAATAAAGCCCTGATTTATACATTTGCAAATTTCTATGGTGTTAATACTCCTACAATAGCCAATTTCAAGCTATCCTTGTAATTTAGGGATTGAGCTAGAAAGATATGTACATTAGCACACTATTATATGCTATTTCCAAGTAAATAAATAAATAGTAAATAACTTCATAAGCATAGATTAAATATAGTACAACAATTAGGACATTATGAGTTTTGAGTATTTATTGCCTTTGGTTTTTATACAATTTATTTAATTGTGAGTTTATATAATTTAATTTTTAAACAATTGACTATGTTAAAGAACCAGATCACAAAATTCCTAATATTTTAACAATTGCCTTTTATAAGCTGGTCTGAGCCATTTCAACACACCACTGGGAAACCCAGATTTTACCTGGGTCCTTGGTTATCTGGCTGCAATTTTCCATAGATAATTATCTGCTTATTAAAAAAAAGCACTGCTTACTTACCACTTGAATCTCTTCTTTTCCTAATTTTTTCTTCCCTACTCCGTGTTATGTAGTAACCACCTTATGTCCTCATAATAATCCTTGTCAATTACCCAGCTGATAGAGTAGCTCCTCCCTTCCCTTGTTTGTTTATTGGCATGAGAACTCCAATATTCCTAGACAGCAGCTTAATTTTATATCTAGTAGAATCCTATATATAGTAGTTCCCATTGTAGAACTGTCTCACCCATTGGAAATAGGACTTCTATACTGATTGTGATTAAAGATGAGGTGACAGGAAGAAAAAAATTCCCCAGGGAGCCACTGGGATTAATGGTGAGACGAGCTACGCCAACTTCCAATCTCTAGTTTCCAAACACTTATTATTCTACTGCTGTGGGTATACATGGTGGTTGAAATATGTACCATATCCCGTATCTTGTAGGACAGCACACTAATTTTACAGGGGATCATTTTAACCTGTATCTTTAAGGAAATGTCTTAGCTTGGTTTGCTATAACAAACACTATAGAATAGGTGACTTAAACAATAAACAATAGACATTTATTTTTCAGTTTCTGGAGGCTGGAAAGTCCAAGATGAAGGTGCTGGCCAGTTTCATTCCTGGTGATGGTCCTCTTCATAGCTTGTAGACAGCCAGTTTCACACTGTGTCCTCACATGGCAGAAAGGGGGGCAGGGGGGAGAGAGAGAGAGAGAGAGAAAAAGAGAGAACTCTGGACTCATTTCCTCTTATTTTAAGGGGCACTAATCCCATTATGGGGACCCCTCATGACCTCATCTAAACCTAATTGCATCCCAAAGGCCCAAATAAATTTGGGGAAAAAAACAAACATTCAATCTTTAACAGGACATTCCAAATACTATCAATCTGACAGCTTCTGAATGAAGGGACTTAACGGGAGAACCTGAGGATCAAGTGGCCATGTGTCACAACTTCTCCACTGCGAAGTGAATCCCCTGTTTTCTGGTGATTCCAAGGCAGGGTCCCAAGATGATAAATCAAATATTCTCATGATCCCTCTCATAATGATATGGCTGAGGCGTTTCAAGTAAAGGAGGCACATTTATATGCAGAATATGTTACCAATTCCAGTACATATGTACCACTTCACCACCAACTCCCCTACCACACCACAGGAAAGTTCTATGCCATAATCAACCTTATACCAACTGTCAGGCTGGTATCTGCAATATCTGTTACAATATCGCCATCTCTATATGTTTGCCATGGTTTGGGTATTGACAGTAGCACCAGTACTTAGATCTGCATTCATGAAAGGAAACTCAACACATGGCTGCTTCATTTATGGGACTTGTTTGGAAAATAGAATAATTGAATCAGTCCCCCTCGCCTTAGGTATGATTGGGGGTGGTGCAGAGCTTTCTTTGTAAGCAAATTGGGGGGGGTGGAGTTATTGTGCATGTGTGGCTCTGCGACATTGGCTGGCGTCTGCCTCAGGCATCCACCGTGCGCGGTCATGCTCTCGATCCTATGGCTCCAAGGACTTTTTCCTGTTACATAGCTCATAANTTTTATACAATTTATTTAATTGTGAGTTTATATAATTTAATTTTTAAACAATTGACTATGTTAAAGAACCAGATCACAAAATTCCTAATATTTTAACAATTGCCTTTTATAAGCTGGTCTGAGCCATTTCAACACACCACTGGGAAACCCAGATTTTACCTGGGTCCTTGGTTATCTGGCTGCAATTTTCCATAGATAATTATCTGCTTATTAAAAAAAAGCACTGCTTACTTACCACTTGAATCTCTTCTTTTCCTAATTTTTTCTTCCCTACTCCGTGTTATGTAGTAACCACCTTATGTCCTCATAATAATCCTTGTCAATTACCCAGCTGATAGAGTAGCTCCTCCCTTCCCTTGTTTGTTTATTGGCATGAGAACTCCAATATTCCTAGACAGCAGCTTAATTTTATATCTAGTAGAATCCTATATATAGTAGTTCCCATTGTAGAACTGTCTCACCCATTGGAAATAGGACTTCTATACTGATTGTGATTAAAGATGAGGTGACAGGAAGAAAAAAATTCCCCAGGGAGCCACTGGGATTAATGGTGAGACGAGCTACGCCAACTTCCAATCTCTGGTTTCCAAACACTTATTATTCTACTGCTGTGGGTATACATGGTGGTTGAAATATGTACCATATCCCGTATCTTGTAGGACAGCACACTAATTTTACAGGGGATCATTTTAACCTGTATCTTTAAGGAAATGTCTTAGCTTGGTTTGCTATAACAAACACTATAGAATATGTGACTTAAACAATAAACAATAGACATTTATTTTTCACAGTTTCTGGAGGCTGGAAAGTCCAAGATGAAGGTGCTGGCCAATTTCATTCCTGGTGATGGTCCTCTTCATAGCTTGCAGACAGCCAGTTTCACACTGTGTCCTCACATGGCAGAAAGGGGGGCAAGGGAGAGAGAGAGAGAGAGAGAGAGAGAGAGAGAGAACTCTGGACTCTTTTCCTCTTATTTTAAGGGGCACTAATCCCATTATGGGGACCCCTCATGACCTCATCTAAACCTAATTGCATCCCAAAGGCCCAAATAAATTTGGGAAAAAAACACAAATATTCAATCTTTAACAGGACATTCCAAATACTATCAGTCTGACAGCTAAAAAAACACAAATATTCAATCTTTAACAGGACATTCCAAATACTATCAGTCTGACAGCTTCTGAATGAAGGGACTTAATGGTAGAACCTGAGGATCAAGTGGCCATGTGTCACAACTTCTCCACTGCGAAGTGAATCCCCTGTTTTCTGGTGATTCCAAGGCAGGGTCCCAAGATGATAAATCAAACATTCTCATGATCCCTCTCATAATGATATGGCTGAGGCGTTTCAAGTAAAGGAGGCACATTTATATGCAAAATATGTTACCAATTCCAGTACATATGTACCACTTCACCACCAGCTCCCCTACACACCACAGGAAAGTTCTATGCCATAATCAACCTTATACCAACTGTCAGGCTGGTATCTGCAATATCTGGTACAATATCACCATCTCTATATGTTTGCCATGGTTTGGGTATTCACAGTAGCACCAGTACTTAGATCTGCATTCATGAAAGGAAACTCAACACATGGCTGCTTCATTTATGGGACTTGTTGGGAAAATAGAATAATTGAATCAGTCCCCCTCGCCTTAGGTATGATTGGGGGTGCTGCAGAGCATTCTTCGTAAGCAAATTGGGGTGGGGGTTGGAGTTATTGTGCATGTGCGGCTCGGCGACCTTGGCTGGCGTCTGCCTCAGGCATCCACCATGCGCGGTCATGCTCTCGATCCTATGGCTCCAAGGACTTTTTCCTGTTACATAGCTCATAANCTGAAAGTAAAATGTTACCACCTGACTTCTGCTGTTGAAGAATTTTCATAAATTCTAGGGAGATAAGTTCTGTCACAACTTCACAACATCAACTCTGGCTTCTCAGTGATACTCATGTCCCCATAACTTAGCCATTACTATTTGCTTTATTGAAAAGAATGTCTACCGTGCTTCTGCAATCTCTTCTCTGGTTTTAAATAATATATTCATATTAGCATGTTCACCTGGTTGAGCCTTTTGACGGCTTTTTCACTATTCTGCCAAATCAATTTTATCATTTTACCTCCTTAATTTAAGCCATGTATTTATTCATACTCTAAGTAGCAATTCCAGCTGTGTATTGGGACTGAATAATAGTGTACTCACCAGTATATAAAATCCTGAGTCAC
>NW_007728911.1:89846-94531 GCF_000696425.1 Galeopterus variegatus
TAAACTTGTAATTTTCTCTTTTTCATTATAACATAATCAATTATAAGTATTTGTAGGGAACAGAGTTGAATATCAACATCTGTGTACAGTATTTGATCATCAAATCAGGATAATAGTACATTTGTCATTACAAAACATAATCATTCTTTGTGTCTCTTTACCAGTTTCTCTCTAACCCTCCTCCCCCTCCACTTTTCCTACCTTTAGTAGCCACAGTTCCGTTCTCTGCTTTTGAAAGTTCAATGTGCTATTTTGTTTTTTGTAATTTTCTTTCTTTTTTATTTGTTTATTTTTTAGCTTCCACTATGAGTGAGAACATGGGGTATTTCTCTTTCTGTGCCTGCCTTGCTTCACTTAGCATAATGTTCTCCAGGCTCATCCATGTTGTTGCAAAGGGCAGAATTTCATTCATTTTATGGTTTAGTAGTATTCTATTGTGTATATGTACCACATTTTGGTTATCCATTTGTCCCTCTATGAACGTTTAGGTTAGTTCCCTCTCTTGGCTGTTATAAACAGAGCTGCGATAAACATGGTGGAGCAGGTATCCCGTCAACATGATGATCTCCATTCCTTTGGGTATACACCCAGCAGTGGGATTGCTGATCATATGGCAGTTCTATCTGTAGTTGTTTGATAAATCTCCATAATGTTTTCCATAATAGCTGCAATAATTTATGGTACCACCAACATTGTAGGAAGGTTCTGCTTTCTCCACTTTCTCACCAGCATTTATTATTCTCTTTTTGATAATAGCCAGTCTCATTGGGGTGAGATGATATCGCAATGTGGTTTTGATTTGCATTTCCCTGATGCTTAGTGATGTTGAACCTTTTTTAATGTGTCTTTTGACCATTTGTATATCTTCCTTTGAGAAATCTGACAAGGTATTAATATCCAGAATATACAAGGATCTCAAACAACAGTGAAAAACAAGTAACTCAATTAAAAATTGGGCAAACGAGCTGAATAGGCATTTCTCAAATGAGAAAATCAGCTGAGTAGACATTTATCAAAAGAAGATATACAAATGTAATTTTCTTTTTTCAATGCTTCAATGATGCATAACCACAACCTCCCATCCAACTTTGAGGTCTTGTAATTACCATTGCCAACTTATTCCTTCAATGTTAGAAATATTGCATATTTCTGTTATATCCAATAATAAGCTATTACATATTATATTATATAACCATATCATAATATTGCACAACATTTGAGATTCTTAGTAATTTTGAAGTTATAACATGCTAAAGACTATCACCATCAACAAAATTGTCCTTTCTGTTATCAGACTGGTAAATAATTCAGCCTTATATGATGATATAAGCGTAAGAAACTTATTTGGTACGTGTAAGGAACATAAGTTGTGAGGTGGGGAATCAATAAAAGAAGGAAAAACAGCCAATTAAATGCAATAAAGTCTTTATTATTCAGTCTGCTACAACTGCACGTACCTGGAGTTTATTTCCGTAAGGAGATTCTGAGAAGCAGTTTAAAACATGCGGTTCGGAACTCTCACACTGGAAGAGAAATGGAGGTGGGGCATTTATCTACTTATAAGTCATGGTTGAAGTGTGTTCCCCAGGACTGCACGTTCCTAGCACTTTCAGCCTGCTGCACTCACAAAAGCAGGCTGCACTCACAAAAGCAGACACACTTTCCATAGTGTTGGGAAAAAACTCAGGCACAGAGATGCAGATACTGACAATTAGACTTTGTTACATATAGTTCGAAATAACTTCTTGTTGATATGATTTATTGCTACTTATAAATTGACTTGCATAGAAAAATGTCTCTGTTTTTAAAAAGTATCATTATTTCTTGTTAAATATAAGTGGTAGGTAGTGTTGGCTTCTTAGAGGGATACATATATATAAAATATATATTCATGGAGGAATATATATATAAATTCAATCTCAGAAAAAAACAGTATTTTCATCATTATATAAAGGGATATATATATATTATATGATATATATATTTATTTATTTATTTATATATATTTACATTTATATGATATATATTATATGATATATATATATATTTACCTATAAAATTATATAAACTTTCCACTTATATTCCATTATGAAATTAATAATTTTTGAATATGATGTTATGGTTTTGGAGATACATATATAAAAAGCCTCAGAATACACATATACACAAACACATATTTATGGATAGTCTGCTTCTAATCTTTATTTTGTTTCTGGTGAAATAAAAGTAGAAAGAAGAGTCACTTTTATTTGATTATATATATTTTTAAAAGGCATTTGTTATATCTGAACTTATAATAAAATTTCCTGAGATTTCTAGCAGTAACTGAAAGTAATGACCTAAAACTTTTCTAACTCTTGCAGTATGTTTGAAGTCTTCCAATACATTATGACATTTTTAAAAAACACTTTCTAAATCCTAGGCACTTTCTTTTGTACTAAAGTTCAGTTCTTTAAGATAACAATATCTACAGGCATTTTAAAGATAAACATTGAGGCATTTCAATGATCATGCCTCCTGTTTACACGGTAGAACCATCTTCAGAGATTTCACCCTCAAATGCCTCTTTTATTGATATTCTTAAGCATTTCAGTTCTTGAAGGTTTAAATTCTTATAAAAAATGAAGAGATGCTGTTCTTTGACCTTGAACTGATTCCACTATTTTAATAGAGAAGTATCATTTCTGGAAGCTTTAACACTTTCTAAGGAAAAAATAACCTTGGGACATATACACGCTAAATCGCTACCATCCATGTTTAACTACCAGGCAATGTTGGCTTCCGAGGAACCCATAGAAAAAGAAATAAATGCTATATGCTGCTCTGATATCTTCTAATATATAGAATTGTTATTGCAATTTAATAAGGAAAAATAATTTCTTAGATTTTATTTCAGTTTATTTCTCATTGCTCCATACTTTGGGAAACCCCAAAGAATTATACACATTTGCTGAGAACACAATTGTTGGCTTTGTATTTGAAATTTCTGGAGAGAAGGAAAAAAGCTTAAAGAAAATTTTTAAAATATTCACAAATTGCCTTAGTCCATTTTATGCTACTATGACAGAATACCCGAGACTGTGTAATTTATAATTAAAAGAAATCTATTGATTTGTGGTTCTGAAAGCTGAGAAGTCCAAGACTGAGGAACCAGCATTTTGTGAGGGTCTTCCTGAGTCATCCCACAGTGAATGGGCAGAGAGAAGGCAAGAGAGAGTGGGGGGTGGGTTGGGGGTCACGCTTATCCTTTTATAACAGCACTAATACTCCTGTGATAACAGCATTAATCCATATATGTAGGCAGAGTTCTCATGGCCTCATGACCTCTTAAAGGTCCCACCTTTACGTACTGTTCATTGGGGATTAAATTTCCAACACATGCTTTTTGGGAGCCACATTCAAATCACAGAACAAGTTATTATTTTTAAAACTGAGAGATTTATATAGAAAAGAGAAAATTTGAACATGTAAAATGAGCATACCCAGAGTTTAAAATATTGGAGAAGTTATTGTTATTTTTCTGATATTATGAGTCCAAGTTTCACTTTTTGTTGAGATTTCTTGGGTAATAATTTTACATATACTATATATACATAATTATATACAAATACACACACATATGTGTGCATATATGTATACATACACACATATCTGTGTGTGTGTCTATATATAAAAATGCAACAAATCATTATTGTCATCTTGTGAAGATGTTGATTCACCAATTGGGTAACTATACACAGACCCACATTCTTCATGGCATCTAACATTCTTTGATGTTTTATTCTGACTGGAATCTGACTAGGAAGCACTCACGTAAGGTTTAAAAGCAGAACTAAGGGAAAAAGCTTTCTGTGTGTGGATGATGATAGTGGTCCCACTATTATTTTTGATAAGGCCACAGCAGTGCTACTAACAATAGCATCGCCCCAAGCAGCAGTAATTATAAATTCATGAATCTAGCCTAGGAGAGGTAGCAGCTGCACATATTCTGAGTAACACCATATTCTCACCTTTACCATTTGGAACCATTTTAAAATTAATTTTCCCTCTTCTTTCTTGACACCAGCTGATACAGGGAGGTTGAGAAAAATTTTGATTTTGAAGAAAAAGTTTTCTTTGATTCCTTCCTTTTTCCCTCCCTCTTTTCTTTTTTCCTTCCTTCCTTCCTTCCGGCATGTGCAGAGGATCCCATACACACACACACACACACACACAGGGTTTGCAAAAAGTTTGCAGAAAGATCTGTATTACTTTTCCATTCTAGTTTTCCGTGAACTTTTTGAAGTACCCTTTTATATGAGTATGTAAATGCATACATATCCTAGGAAATACTTATATACTAGATTTCAAAGAAACACAGGTGAACAAGATATGGTCCATTTTTCTAAGTTCATAGTCCATGGTGAGAAAGAGTCACTTATCCAAATAATTTTACACAGTTTTGTGCAAATATTATAGTAGACATATGTGTAATGTGACAAATAAAAAAATAATAGAGCAGGTTGATAGGTAAATGCTTAGAAATAAATCTGAAAACATAAATTCAAGTAATAATTAATTGGACAGTACACAATGACTTTATTGTTTTTAAGACTTTAGCTCTACCTAGCAGCACTGTGAAGGACAGAGCATAAAAGAAATATTTTTGTGGAAGTTCAGGTTTATAAAATTAACACCGGAATCAC